>NW_027195373.1:30000-32500 GCF_038502225.1 Cherax quadricarinatus
TCGCCACACACAGCCTCACACACCTCCCCACACACAGCCTCACACACCTCCCCTACACACAGCCTCACACACCTCCCCCACACACAGTCTCACACACCTCCCCCACACACAGCCTCACACACCTCCCCCACACACAGCCTCACACTTATCCCCCCCACACAGCCTCACACACCTTCCCCACACACAGCCTCACACACCTTCCCCACACACAGCCTCACACACCTGCCCCACACACAGTCTCACACACCTCCCCCACACACAGCCTCACACACCTCCCCCACACACAGCCTCATACACCTCCCCCACACACAGCCTCACACTCCTCCCCCCCACACAGCCTCACACACCTTCCCCACACAGCCTCACACACCTCCCCCACACACAGCCTCACACACCTCCCCCACACACAGTCTCACACACCTCCCCCACACAGCCTCACACACCTCCCATACACACAGCCTCACACACCTCCCCCACACACAGCCTCACACACCTCCCTCACACACAGCCTCACACACCTCCCTCACACACAGCCTCACACACCTCCCCCACGCACAGCTTCACACACCTCCCCCACACACAGCCTCACACACCATCCCCACACACAGCCTCACGCACCTCCCCCACACACCCTCACGCACCTCCCTCACACTCCCTCACGCACCTCCCCCACACAGCCTCACGCACCTCCCCCACACACCCTCACGCACCTCCCCCACACAGCCTCACGCACCTCCCCCACACAGCCTCACACGCCTCCCCCACACACAGCCTCACACACCTTCCCCACACACAGCCTCACACGCCTCCCCCACACACAGCCTCACACACCTCCCCCACCTCCCCCACACAGCCTCACGCACCTCCCCCACACACCCTCACGCACCTCCCCCACACACCCTCACGCACCTCCCCCACACACAGCATCACACACAGCCTCACGCACCTTCCCCACACACAGCCTCACACACCTCCCCCACACACAGCCTCACACACCTCTCCCACACACAGCCTCACACACCTCCCCCCCCACACAGCCTCACACACCTCCCCCACACACAGCCTCACACACCTCCCCCACACACCGCCTCACACACCTCCCCCACACACAGCCGCACACACCGCCTCACGCACCTTCCCCACACACAGCCTCACACACCTCCCCCACACACAGCCTCACACACCTTCCCCACACACAGCCTCACACACCTCCCCCACACACAGCCTCACACACCTCCCCCACACACAGCCTCACACACCTTCCCCACACACAGCCTCACACACCTCCCCCACACACAGCCTCACACACCTTCCCCACACACAGCCTCACACACCTCCCCCACACACAGCCTCACACACCTCTCCCACACACAGCCTCACACACCTCCCCCACACACAGCCTCACACACCTCCCCCCACACACAAGATGTCATACCTCGACTCGTTAGAATCTTTTAATCTGTCAGCAAGAGCCACCAGACCTCCCGAAAATAAATACTGTATACAGAACTACAAACAAAACACAGACACCGACACAGACTCAGAGTACAAATTGAACCTAATGCTTGATACGTTTTTACAGAGAAAGAATTGCCTGTACTGTTGTGTGTTGTCGGTGGGATGGGAATTTACAATGTAAATCCTGACTCGGGAATCCTGCAGTATGTTGAATATATGTGTGGGTCTTTATGGATTATAACTGAGAGAGAGAGAGAGAGAGAGAGAGAGAGGGAGAGAGAGAGAGAGAGAGAGAGAGAGAGAGAGAGAGAGGGAGAGAGGGAGAGAGGGAGAGAGGGAGAGAGGGAGAGGGGGAGAGGGAGAGAGAGAGAGAGAGAGAGAGAGAGAGAGAGAGAGAGAGAGAGAGAGGGAGAGAGAGAGGGAGAGAGAGGGAGAGAGAGGGAGGGAGAGAGAGAGAGAGAGAGAGAGAGAGAGAGAGAGAGAGAGAGGGAGAGAGAGAGAGAGAGAGAGAGTCAGTTTTACTCACTTTAGTTTGGTGGTTATTGCAGGTAAATTGGACAGAGAGACAGCTAGACAGGAAGGGAGAGGCAAACAGAGACAGCCAGAATGGGTTGGTCAGACAGGCAGGGACAGACAGAGACAGCCAGACAGAGACGGCCGGACAGGGACAGCCAACCAGACAGAGACGGCCGGACAGGGACAGCCAACCAGACAGAGACGGCCGGACAGGGACAGCCAACCAGACAGAGACGGCCGGACAGGGACAGCCAACCAGACAGGGCCAGCCAGATAGACAGGGCCACCCAGATAGACAGGGCCACCCAGATAGACAGGGCCACCCAGACAGTGTTAGACAAACACAAAGATACAGACAGAGAGGCAGGGATAAACAGCCATCTAGACAGATGCAGACATCCAGAAACAGCCAACCAGACAGAGAGCCAGTCACTGCACCAGCAGATACATTGTTATTGTCCAATCACGAGTGGACACTCTGGGCCAATCAGAAATAGAGAAGCACTGCTGCCTCCTGATTGGTGGA
>NW_027195373.1:37500-70000 GCF_038502225.1 Cherax quadricarinatus
CTCATGTCTGACATACTTCCCTTCTGATGTGTGACACACAAGACCATGAAGTCCGAATTGATCAGCCGTCGCCCTGCCACAAATACACCTATGTTCGGTGAGGATGGGGGCGGCTAGGTGAAGAGCAACACCAATCTGAATGGCCTGTGGGTCGAGTTGAGTGCCCAGGGAGGAATTGGGAACAGTTAAAAGGAAATCTCCTGAGTGTGGTGCTTTCACTGCCAGGAGACGAGCTTTGTCCTTTCCTGAAGCATTGGAGAGCATTGTGTTGGCGATTTTTTCCATGATCAGTTTGTTCCATTGGGACTGTTTGTGCTGTTTGGGAGGAGCTGGTCTACTGGAGAAATCTGTAAGGGTGTCCCACCGCATCGCTGCTTCAGTAAACCTGGGGTCTTGAGCTCCTACCATGTCTCTCAAGCGTTTGGGAACTATCTTCTTGACTAATGCACTGGAAGCCAAACACGAAGACAGAAAAGCAGGTAAAGCAACATGCGTTGCTTTGCGCATCCCTATACCTCCCAGTCGCACTGGGAGGGTTGCCTGATCCCATTGCTGATCCTCTAGTGACAGGTTCAGTGCCTTCTTAAAGGTTGACCTCAGGTGTGCGTCATATTCGTTGAGTGTTGGGTTGTCAAAAGAGGGTGCACACCTCAGGAAGTGAGTGAGTCTTGGCATGGTAAGACGCCTTGTGAGGAGATACAGAGCATCATGGGCATCAAGATCACTTATTCTCTCCTCCATTCTCATCAGGTCATTCAATTTGTCCTTGAGGACTGTGTCGATGACCTGGTGACCTATCGGTGCTCCCAAGATGGTGCTGTTGGACGGAGTGGTAGTAGAGACTTCCGGGAGGATTCTTCGCACAGCATTATTTCCTGGTTCGCTGTGATTTCACACTTGGAGCAATATATATATATATATATATATATATATATATATATATATATATATATATATATATATATATATATATATATATATATATATATATATATATACACACACACACATTGGCTCGCTTATTCCTTCTCTCCTTCCTTTATTCCCTCATTTTGCTTCTCTCCTTCATTTCCTCCTTCTGTCCCTCCTTCATTCAATTTCTCCCTCCCTCTATCCCTCCCCAACATTCTTCCATCCCGTAAATCCTCCCTACCACTCTTCCTAGCCCCTCTCCCTCCATCCCAAGCCCCTGTCCTTCCCTCCCCAACCCCTCTCCCTCCATCCCAACCCCCTCTCCTACCCTCCCCAACCCCTCTCCCTCCATCCCAACCCCCTCTCCTTCCCTCCCCAGCCCCTCTCCCTCCCTCCCTCCTCCACCTCCCTCTTCATAGCTCCAATTGTTGGAGGAAGATTTGCATTAATGGTTGGTGGTAGTGAGGCAGCAGAGCGGAAAATTGAATCTCCAACATAAGGTACTAACTTTCTCACTCTCTCTCTCACTCTCTCTCACTCTCTCTACCTGGATGACGGTGATGGAGGAGGAGGTAATGAGGGAGGGACAGGTAGTGAGAGATGAGGAAGGTAGTGAGAGAGATTATTGAGAGAATAACGTTTTAGACTGTTACTACTACTAGTTACTACGAGTATTACTACTACCAGTTACTACGACTGTTACTACTACTAGTTACTACGAGTATTACTACTACCAGTTACTACGGCTGTTACTGCTACTAGTTACTACGACTGTTACTACTACCAGTTACTACGACTGTTACTACTACTAGTTACTACGACTGTTACTACTACTAGTTACTACGACTGTAACTACTACTAGTTACTACGACTGTTACTACTACTAGTTACTACGACTGTTACTACTAGTAGTTACTACGACTGTTACTAATAGTTACTACGACTTTTACTACTACTAGTTACTACGACTGTTACTACTACTAGTTACTACGACTGTTACTACTACTAGTTACTACGACTGTTACTACTACTAGTTACTACGACTGTTACTACTACGAGTATTACTACTAGTTACTAAGACTGTTACTACTACTAGTTACTACGACTGTTACTACTACTAGTTACTACGACTGTTACTACTACTAATTACTACGACTGTTACTACTACTAGTTACTACGACTGTTACTACTACTAATTACTACGACTGTTACTACTACTAGTTACTACGACTGTTACTGCTACTAGTTACTACGACTGTTACTGCTACTAGTTACTACGACTGTTACTAGTTACTACGACTGTTACAACTAGTTACTACGAATATTACTACTACTAGTTACTACGACTGTTACTACTACTAGTTACTACGACTGTTACTACTACTAGTTACTACTACTAGTTACTACGACTGTTACTACTACTAGTTACTACGACTGTTACTACTACTAGTTACTACTACTAGTTACTACGACTGTTACTACTAGTTACTACGACTGTTACTACTACTAGTTACTACGACTGTTACTACTACTAGTTACTACTACTAGTTACTACGACTGTTACTACTACTAGTTACTACGACTGTTACTACTACTAGTTACTACGACTGTTACTACTACTAGTTACTACGACTGTTACTACTACTAGTTACTACGACTGTTACTACTACTAGTTACTACGAGTATTACTACTACTAGTTACTACGACTGTTACTACTACTAGTTACTACTACTAGTTACTACGACTGTTACTACTACTAGTTACTACGACTGTTACTACTACTAGTTACTACGACTGTTACTACTACTAGTTACTACTACTAGTTACTACGACTGTTACTACTACTAGTTACTACGACTGTTACTACTACTAGTTACTACGACTGTTACTACTACTAGTTACTACGACTGTTACTACTACTAGTTACTACGACTGTTACTACTACTAGTTACTACGACTGTTACTACTACTAGTTACTACGACTCTTACTACTACTTACTACGACTGTTACTACTACTAGTTACTACGACTGTTACTACTACTAGTTACTACGACTGTTACTACTAGTTACTACGACTGTTACAACTAGTTACTACGAATATTACTACTACTAGTTACTACGACTGTTACTACTACTAGTTACTACGACTGTTACTACTACTAGTTACTACGACTGTTACTATTACTAGTTACTACGACTGTTACTACTACTAGTTACTACGACTGTTATTACAACTAGTTACTACGAATATTACTACGGCTGTTACTACGACTGTTACTACTACTAGTTACTACGACTGTTACTACTACTAGTTACTACTACTAGTTACTACGACTGTTACTACTAGTTACTCCGACTGTTACTACTAGTTACTACGACTGTTACTACTACTAGTTACTACGACTGTTACTACTACTAGTTACTACGACTGTTACTACTAGTTACTACGACTGTTACTACTATTAGTTACTACGACTATTACTACTAGTTTCTACGACTGTTACTACTACTAGTTACTACGACTGTTACTACTACTAGTTACTACGACTGTTACTACTAGTTACTACGACTGTTACTACTATTAGTTACTACGACTATTACTACTAGTTTCTACGACTATTACTACTACTAGTTACTACTAGTTACTTCGACTGTTACTACTACTAGTTACTACGTGTGTTACTACTACTAGTTACTACTACTAGTTACTACGACTGTTACTACTAGTTACTCCGACTGTTACTACTAGTTACTACGACTGTTACTACTACTAGTTACTACTACTAGTTACTACGACTGTTACTACTAGTTACTCCGACTGTTACTACTAGTTACTACGACTGTTACTACTACTAGTTACTACTACTAGTTACTACGACTGTTACTACTAGTTACTCCGACTGTTACTACTAGTTACTACGACTGTTACTACTACTAGTTACTACGACTGTTACTACTACTAGTTACTACGACTGTTACTACTAGTTACTACGACTGTTACTACTACTTGTTACTACGACTATTACTACTAGTTACTACGACTGTTACTACTACTAGTTACTACGACTGTTACTACTAGTTACTACGACTATTATTACTAGTTACTACGACTATTACTACTAGTTACTACGACTGTTACTACTAGTTACTACGACTATTACTACTAGTTACTACGACTGTTACTACTAGTTACTTCGACCATTACTACTAGTTACTACGACTGTTACTACTAGTTACTACGACTATTACTACTAGTTACTACGACTGTTACTACTACGACTATTACTACTAGTTACTACGACTGTTACTACTACTGGTTACTACGACTATTACTACTAGTTACTACGACTGTTACTACTAGTTACTACGACTATTACTACTACTAGTTACTACGACTATTACTACTACTAGTTACTACGACTGTTACTACTAGTTACTACGACTATTACTTCTACTAGTTACTACGACTATTACTACTACTATTGCTACTACCTGCTATAACTACGGACTGCTAGTAGTGACAGCCTAGTTGACACTCTAGCCAGGTTTGTGGGATAGATCCCCCATCCCCGTCAACCATCCCCCTCAGACATCCACCTCAACCATCCACCTCAACCATCCACCTCAAGCATTCACCTCAACCATCCACCTCAACCCTCCCCCTCAGCCATCCCCCTCAACCATCCCCCTCATCCATCCCCCTCAACCATCCACCTCATCCATCCCCCTCAACCATCCCCCTCAACCATCCACCTCAACCATCCCCCTCAACCATCCCCCTCAACCATCCACCTCAACCATCCCCCTCAACCATCCCTCTCAACCATCCACCTGAACCATCCCCCTCAACCATCCACCTCAACCATCCCCCTCAACCATCCCCCTCAACCATCCCCCTCAACCATCCACCTCAACCATCCCCCTCAACCATCCACCTCAACCATCCCCCTCAAACTTGCCCCTCAACCATCCCCCTCAACCATCCCCCTCAACCATCCACCTAAACCATCCCCCTCAACCATCCCCCTCAACCATCCACCTCAACCATCCACCTGAACCATCCCCCTCAACCATCCACCTCAACCATCCACCTCAACCATCCCCCTGAACCATCCCCATCAACCATCCCCCTCAACCATCCACCTCAACCATCCACCTCAACCATCCACCTTAACCATCCACCTGAACCATCCACCTGAACCATCCCCCTCAACCATCCCCCTCAACCATCCCCCTCAAACATCCCCCTCAATCATCCACCTCAACCATCCACCTCAACCATCCCCTCAACCATCCCCCTCAACCATCCCCCTCAACCATTCACTTCACCCATCCCACTCAACCATCCCCCTCAACCCTCCCCCTCAACCATCCCCCTCAACCATTCACCTCAACCATCCACCTCAACCATCTCCCTCAACCATCCACCTCAACCATCTCCCTTAACCATCTCCCTCAACCATCCACCTCAACCATCCATCTCAATCCATCCCCCTCAACCACCCACCTCAACCATCCACCTCAGCCATCCGTCTCAACCATCCACATCAACCATCCACCTCAACCATCCATCTCAACCATCCCCCTTAACCATCCCCTCAACCATCCCCCTCAACCATCCCCCTCAACCATCCCCCTCAACCATCCACCTCAACTATCCACCTCAAACCATTCCCCTCAACCATCCACCTCACCCATCCATCTCACCCATCCACCTCAACCATCCCCCCTCAACCACCCACCTCAAGCATCCTCCTCAACCATCCACCTCAACCATCCCCCTCAACCATCCACCTCACCCATCAACCTCACCCATCAACCTCACCCATCAACCTCACCCATCCACCTCACCCATCCACCATAACCATCCTCTCATCCACCCTCCCGATCTAGGATGGTTGCTAGAGATAATGAGAGGCTCCCCGGAAATTGTTGTAGTTGTGGGAGATAAGTGACCTCCAGGTACTCTCCCTCTCCTGTCTTAAATAAAAAAGATTGGGTCCTGTCTCTTACTTCGTGTCTCTCAACCTTACTGTGAGAGGCAGGAGTGACCATCCAAGATCATGTCATAGTGGTCCAGTAGTTGTGAGAGGCAGGAGTGACCATCCAAGACCATGTCATAGTGATCCAGTAGTTGTGAGAGGCAGGAGTGACCATCCAAGACCATGTCATAGTACTCCAGTAGTTGTGAGAGGCAGGAGTGACCATCCAAGATCATGTCATAGTGATCCAGTAGTTGTGAGAGGCAGGAGTGACCATCCAAGACCATGTCATAGTGATCCAGTAGTTGTGAGAGGCAGGAGTGACCATCCAAGATCATGTCATAGTGATCCAGTAGTTGTGAGAGGCAGGAGTGACCATCCAAGACCATGTCATAGTGATCCAGTAGTTGTGAGAGGCAGGAGTGACCATCCAAGACCATGTCATAGTGATCCAGTAGTTGTGAGAGGCAGGAGTGACCATCCAAGACCATGTCATAGTGGTCCAGTAGTTGTGAGAGGCAGGAGTGACCATCCAAGACCATGTCATAGTGATCCAGTAGTTGTGAGAGGCAGGAGTGACCATCCAAGACCATGTCATAGTGATCCAGTAGTTGTGAGAGGCAGGAGTGACCATCCAATACCATGTCATAGTGGTCCAGTAGTTGTGAGAGGCAGGAGTGACCATCCAAGACCATGTAATAGTGGTCCAGTAGTTGTGAGAGGCAGGAGTGACCATCCAAGACCATGTCATAGTGGTCCAGTAGTTGTGAGAGGCAGGAGTGACCGTCCAAGACCATGCCATAGTGATCCAGTAGTTGTGAGAGGCAGGAGTGACCATCCAAGACCATGTCATAGTGGTCCAGTAGTTGTGAAAGGGTACATAGGGGAGAAAAAGAGTGCATAGACTTAGAATACATAGAGAGAGGGAGAGCGAGCACATAGAGGGATAGAAAGAGTACATAGGGGTGTGAGAGAGGGAGGGAGAGAGTACATAGAAGTGGAGGCAGAAACCATACAAAGCTTTAAGAAGAGGTATGATAAAACTCATTGAGCATGGTGACCTAGTAGCGACCAGTAAAGAGGTGGGGCCAGGAGCTGTGACTCGACCCCTGCAGCCACAACTACGTGAGTACACACACACACACACACACACACACACACACACACACACACACACACAAAGGCACATACAGACAGAAGCAACAACAGAACACACACAACATTACCCTCTGTGTTTGGACCCTGAACTGCATTTGGCCGGCACTGTTTTTCTCCGTTAACGGGAGTCTTCCGTGTGTGTCGTGAAGGAAAGCAACGGGTGGCCAGGACCCCCAGACTATCCCGTTGTTCTCTTCACTATCACTTCGTTAGTTAGCGTTGTTTTGAGTGGGCGTTGTTCTTTCTACAGCCTCGTAGAGTTAATGAAAGAGAGAGAGAGAGAGAGAGAGAGAGAGCAAACAGGTCACGGAGATCTCTGTTAAATTCTCTGCCTTGTTTACAACACCTGTCAACACCCACCACAGCCTCTAGGACTTTATACAACACTTGTCAACACCCACTTTAGAGACAAACACGTGACCAAAACATCCAACACAGAATATCAATGCAGGGAATCCATCATTCTGAATCCTTAAGGCAAGGCTTCCAGCCCGGTGAGGTTTCCAAATTTTATATATATATATATATATATATATATATATATATATATATATATATATATATATATATATATATATATATATATATATATATATATATGAATTAGTCAGGCCGCAAAAACTTATTTAAAATTAAGTCCTTTCTGAAAGATCTGGGAGTGATAATGTCAGGGAATCTCACCTTCAAAGATCACAACAATTCATCTACCTCATCTGCTAGAAAATTGACAGGATGGATAATGAGAACCTTCAAAACTAGGGACGTCAAGCCCATGATGATTCTCTTCAAATTGCTTGTCCTCTCTAGGCTGGAATATTGCTGTACACTAACTGCCACCTTCAAGGCTGGTGAAATTGCTGACCTGGAGAATGTACAGAGAACTTTCACGGGACACATAAGTATGATAAAGCATCTAAATTCATGGGAACGGTTGAAATACCTTGATTTGTATTCCCTGGAAGGTAGACGAGAAAGATACATGTTAATATACACTTAAAAAGTCCTAGAGGGATTAGTACCAAACTTGCTCAAGAAAATCACTCCCTATGTTGTTGCAGGAGAAGCAACATTCCCCCAGTGAAAAGCAGGGGCGCCACGAGTACACTGAGAGACAACACAGTAAGTGTCAGGGACCCAAGACTGTTCAACTGAATTCCAGCATACATAAGGAGGCTTACCAATAGACCCCTGACTGTCTTCAAGACCCCTGGCTGTCTTCAAGACCCCTGACTGCCTTCAAGACCCCTGACTGTCTTCAAGACCCCTGGCTGTCTTCAAGACCCCTGACTGTCTTCAAGACCCCTGGTTATCTCCAAGACCCCTGGTTATCTTCAAGACCCCTGGTTATCTTCAAGACCCCTGGTTATCTTCAAGACCCCTGGCTGTCTTCAAGACCCCTGACTGTCTTCAAGACCCCTGACTGTCTTCAAGACCCCTGGCTGCCTTCAAGACCCCTGACTGTCTTCAAGACCCCTGGTTATCTTCAAGACCCCTGGTTATCTTCAAGACCCCTGGTTATCTTCAAGACCCCTGGCTGTCTTCAAGACCCCTGACTGTCTTCAAGACCCCTGGTTGTCTTCAAGACCCCTGACTGTCTTCAAGACCCCTGGTTATCTTCAAGACCCCTGGTTATCTTCAAGACCCCTTGCTGTCTTCAAGACCACTGGTTATCTTCAAGACCCCTGACTGTCTTCAAGACCCCTGACTGTCTTCAAGACCCCTGGTTGTCTTCAAGACCCCTGACTGTCTTCAAGACCCCTGATTGTCTTCAAGACCCCTGGTTGCCTTCAAGAACCCTGATTCTCTTCAAGACCCCTGGTTGTCTTCAAGACCCCTGGCTGTCTTCAAGACCCTTGACTCTCTTCAGGACCCCTGGTTGTCTTCAAGACCCCTGACTCTTCAAGACCCCTGGCTGTCTTCAAGACCTCTGGCTGTCTTCAAGACCCCTGGTTGTCTTCAATACCCCTGGCTGTCTTCAAGACCCCTGGTTATCTTCAAGACCCCTGGCTTTCTTCAAGACCCGTGGCTGTTTTTAAGTTCCCTGGCTATCTTCAAGACCCCTGACTCTCTTCAAGACCCCTGGTTGTCTTCAAGGCCCCTGGCTGTCTTCAAGACCCCTGACTCTCTTCAAGACCCCTGGTTGTCTTCAAGACCCCTGGCTGTCTTCAAGACCCCTGGCTGTGTTCAAGACCCCTGGTTGTCTTCAAGACCCCTGACTGTCTTCAAGACCCCTGGTTGTCTTCAAGACCCCTGACTGTCTTCAAGACCCCTGGTTGTCTTCAAGACCCCTGACTGTCTTCAAGACCCCTGGCTGTCTTCAAGACCCCTGGCTGTCTTCAAGACCCCTGGCTATCTTCAAGACCCCTGACTCTCTTCAAGACCCCTGGTTGTCAAGACCCCTGACTGTCTTCGAGACCCCTGGTTGTCTTCAAGACCCCTGACTCTCTTCAAGACCCCTGGTTGTCTTCAAGACCCCTGGCTGTCTTCAAGACCCCTGGCTATCTTCAAGACCCCTGACTGTCTTCAAGACCCCTGGGTGTCTTCAAGACCCCTGGCTGTCTTCAAGACCCCTGGGTGTCTTCAAGACCCATGGTTGTCTTCAAGACCCCTGGGTGTCTTCAAGACCCCTGGCTGTCTTCAAGACCCCTGGCTATCTTCAAGACCCCTGACTGTCTTCAAGACCCCTGGGTGTCTTCAAGACCCCTGGCTGTCTTCAAGACCCCTGGGTGTCTTCAAGACCCCTGGCTGTCTTCAAGACCCCTGGCTATCTTCAAGACCCCTGACTGTCTTCAAGACCCCTGGCTGTCTTCAAGACCCCTGGCTATCTTCAAGACCCCTGACTGTCTTCAAGACCCCTGGGTGTCTTCAAGACCCCTGGCTGTCTTCAAGACCCCTGGGTGTCTTCAAGACCCCTGGCTGTCTTCAAGACCCCTGGTTGTCTTCAAGACCCCTGGCTGTCTTCAAGACCCCTGGCTGTCTTCAAGACCCCTGGCTGTCTTCAAGACCCCTGGGTGTCTTCAAGACCCCTGGCTGTCTTCAAGACCCCTGGGTGTCTTCAAGACCCCTGACTGTCTTCAAGACCCCTGGGTGTCTTCAAGACCCCTGGCTGTCTTCAAGACCCCTGGGTGTCTTCAAGACCCCTGGCTGTCTTCAAGACCCCTGGTTGTCTTCAAGACCCCTGGCTGTCTTCAAGACCCCTGGTTGTCTTCAAGACCCCTGGCTGTCTTCAAGACCCCTGGCTGTCTTCAAGACCCCTGGCTGTCTTCAAGACCCCTGGGTGTCTTCAAGACCCCTGGCTGTCTTCAAGACCCCTGGCTGTCTTCAAGACCCCTGGGTGTCTTCAAGACCCCTGGGTGTCTTCAAGACCCCTGGCTGTCTTCAAGACCCCTGGCTGTCTTCAAGACCCCTGGCTGTCTTCAAGACCCCTGGGTGTCTTCAAGACCCCTGGCTGTCTTCAAGACCCCTGGGTGTCTTCAAGACCCCTGGCTGTCTTCAAGACCCCTGGTTGTCTTCAAGACCCCTGGCTGTCTTCAAGACCCCTGGCTGTCTTCAAGACCCCTGGCTGTCTTCAAGACCCCTGGGTGTCTTCAAGACCCCTGGCTGTCTTCAAGACCCCTGGCTGTCTTCAAGACCCCTGGGTGTCTTCAAGACCCCTGGGTGTCTTCAAGACCCCTGGCTGTCTTCAAGACCCCTGGCTGTCTTCAAGACCCCTGGCTGTCTTCAAGACCCCTGGGTGTCTTCAAGACCCCTGGCTGTCTTCAAGACCCCTGGGTGTCTTCAAGACCCCTGGCTGTCTTCAAGACCCCTGGGTGTCTTCAAGACCCCTGGCTGTCTTCAAGACCCCTGGGTGTCTTCAAGACCCCTGACTGTCTTCAAGACCCCTGGCTGTCTTCAAGACCCCTGGGTGTCTTCAAGACCCCTGGCTGTCTTCAAGACCCCTGGGTGTCTTCAAGACCCCTGACTGTCTTCAAGACCCCTGGGTGTCTTCAAGACCCCTGACTGTCTTCAAGACCCCTGGGTGTCTTCAAGACCCCTGGCTGTCTTCAAGACCCCTGGGTGTCTTCAAGACCCCTGACTGTCTTCAAGACCCCTGGCTGTCTTCAAGACCCCTGGGTGTCTTCAAGACCCCTGACTGTCTTCAAGACCCCTGGGTGTCTTCAAGACCCCTGGCTGTCTTCAAGACCCCTGGGTGTCTTCAAGACCCCTGACTGTCTTCAAGACCCCTGGCTGTCTTCAAGACCCCTGGGTGTCTTCAAGACCCCTGACTGTCTTCAAGACCCCTGGCTGTCTTCAAGACCCCTGGCTGTCTTCAAGACCCCTGGGTGTCTTCAAGACCCCTGACTGTCTTCAAGACCCCTGGCTGTCTTCAAGACCCCTGGGTGTCTTCAAGACCCCTGGGTGTCTTCAAGACCCCTGGGTGTCTTCAAGACCCCTGGGTGTCTTCAAGACCCCTGGGTGTCTTCAAGACCCCTGGCTGTCTTCAAGACCCCTGACTGTCTTCAAGACCCCTGGGTGTCTTCAAGACCCCTGGCTGTCTTCAAGACCCCTGGGTGTCTTCAAGACCCCTGGGTGTCTTCAAGACCCCTGGGTGTCTTCAAGACCCCTGGCTGTCTTCAAGACCCCTGGCTGTCTTCAAGACCCCTGGCTGTCTTCAAGACCCCTGACTGTCTTCAAGACCCCTGGCTGTCTTCAAGACCCCTGGCTGTCTTCAAGACCCCTGGGTGTCTTCAAGACCCCTGGGTGTCTTCAAGACCCCTGGGTGTCTTCAAGACCCCTGGCTGTCTTCAAGACCCCTGACTGTCTTCAAGACCCCTGGCTGTCTTCAAGACCCCTGGCTGTCTTCAAGACCCCTGGGTGTCTTCAAGACCCCTGACTGTCTTCAAGACCCCTGACTGTCTTCAAGACCCCTGGCTGTCTTCAAGACCCCTGGCTGTCTTCAAGACCCCTGGGTGTCTTCAAGACCCCTGACTGTCTTCAAGACCCCTGGCTGTCTTCAAGACCCCTGGCTGTCTTCAAGACCCCTGGGTGTCTTCAAGACCCCTGGCTGTCTTCAAGACCCCTGACTGTCTTCAAGACCCCTGGCTGTCTTCAAGACCCCTGGCTGTCTTCAAGACCCCTGGGTGTCTTCAAGACCCCTGGCTGTCTTCAAGACCCCTGACTGTCTTCAAGACCCCTGGTTGTCTTCAAGACCCCTGACTGTCTTCAAGACCCCTGGCTGTCTTCAAGACCCCTGGCTGTCTTCAAGACCCCTGGGTGTCTTCAAGACCCCTGGCTGTCTTCAAGACCCCTGGGTGTCTTCAAGACCCCTGGCTGTCTTCAAGACCCCTGGCTGTCTTCAAGACCCCTGGCTGTCTTCAAGACCCCTGGGTGTCTTCAAGACCCCTGGCTGTCTTCAAGACCCCTGACTGTCTTCAAGACCCCTGGCTGTCTTCAAGACCCCTGGCTGTCTTCAAGACCCCTGGGTGTCTTCAAGACCCCTGGCTGTCTTCAAGACCCCTGGGTGTCTTCAAGACCCCTGGCTGTCTTCAAGACCCCTGGGTGTCTTCAAGACCCCTGGCTGTCTTCAAGACCCCTGGCTGTCTTCAAGACCCCTGGCTGTCTTCAAGACCCCTGGGTGTCTTCAAGACCCCTGGCTGTCTTCAAGACCCCTGGCTGTCTTCAAGACCCCTGACTGTCTTCAAGACCCCTGACTGTCTTCAAGACCCCTGACTGTCTTCAAGACCCCTGACTGTCTTCAAGACCCCTGACTGTCTTCAAGACCCCTGACTGTCTTCAAGACCCCTGGCTGTCTTCAAGACCCCTGGGTGTCTTCAAGACCCCTGGCTGTCTTCAAGACCCCTGGCTGTCTTCAAGACCCCTGGGTGTCTTCAAGACCCCTGGGTGTCTTCAAGACCCCTGACTGTCTTCAAGACCCCTGACTGTCTTCAAGACCCCTGACTGTCTTCAAGACCCCTGGCTGTCTTCAAGACCCCTGGCTGTCTTCAAGACCCCTGGCTGTCTTCAAGACCCCTGACTGTCTTCAAGACCCCTGGCTGTCTTCAAGACCCCTGACTGTCTTCAAGAAGTCACTGGACACACACATAAAGTCAGTTCCTGATCAGAAGGGTTGTGGTTCCTACATCGGTTTACGTGCGGCCAGCAGTAACAGCCTGGTTGATCAGGCCCTGATCCACCATGCGGCCTGGTCACAGACCGGGCCGAGGGGGCGTTGACCCCCAAGACTTTCTCCAGGTATACTCCAGGTAAGGGGGTGAAGACAAGCGTCGAGCGAAAAGTTGCGAGTCTTACTGCTTATGCTGGGTCTAAAGGTGTTCCAAGTGTGAAGTCGTTTAGCCAGCCACTTTCGCCCCTGGGCGCGCGAAACGTCTTCAGCATGAAGATACTTAGGATCTCCATACGATGGATATTGAGGCCTAGTTCCTAGGCCTATTGTGTATCCATATTGTGCTTCTCCGGTGCCACCAGCATCACCACCTCTCCTCTATACTGATCCATCTCTCTTGTTCCTCTACACTGATCCATTTCTCTTGTTCCTCTACACTGATCCATCTCTCTTGTTCCTCTATACTGATCCATCTCTCTTGTTCCTCTACACTGATCCATTTCTCTTGTTCCTCTACACTGATCCATCTCTCTTGTTTCTCTACACTGATCCATCTCTCTTGTTTCTCTACACTGATCCATCTCTCTTGTTTCTCTACACTGATCCATCTCTCTTGTTCCTCTACACTGATCCATCTCTCTTGTTTCTCTACACTGATCCATCTCTCTTGTTTCTCTACACTGATCCATCTCTCTTGTTTCTCTACACTGATCCATCTCTCTTGTTCCTCCACACTGATCCATCTCTCTTGTTTCTCTACACTGATCCATCTCTCTTGTTCCTCTACACTGATCCATTTCTCTTGTTCCTCTACACTGATCCATCTCTCTTGTTCCTCTACACTGATACATCTCTCTTGTTCCTCTATACTGATACATCTCTCTTGTTCCTCTACACTGATACATCTCTCTTGTTCCTCCACACTGATCCATCTCTCTTGTTTCTCTACACTGATCCATCTCTCTTGTTTCTCTACACTGATCCATCTCTCTTGTTTCTCTACACTGATCCATCTCTCTTGTTCCTCTACACTGATCCATCTCTCTTGTTTCTCTACACTGATCCATCTCTCTTGTTTCTCTACACTGATCCATCTCTCTTGTTTCTCTACACTGATCCATCTCTCTTGTTCCTCCACACTGATCCATCTCTCTTGTTTCTCTACACTGATCCATCTCTCTTGTTTCTCTACACTGATCCATCTCTCTTGTTTCTCTACACTGATCCATCTCTCTTGTTCCTCTACACTGATCCATCTCTCTTGTTCCTCTACACTGATCCATCTCTCTTGTTCCTCTACACTGATCCATCTCTCTTGTTTCTCTACACTGATCCATCTCTCTTGTTTCTCTACACTGATCCATCTCTCTTGTTTCTCTACACTGATCCATCTCTCTTGTTCCTCTACACTGATCCATCTCTCTTGTTCCTCTACACTGATCCATCTCTCTTGTTCCTCTACACTGATCCATCTCTCTTGTTTCTCTACACTGATCCATCTCTCTTGTTTCTCTACACTGATCCATCTCTCTTGTTTCTCTACACTGATCCATCTCTCTTGTTTCTCTACACTGATCCATCTCTCTTGTTTCTCTACACTGATCCATCTCTCTTGTTCCTCTACACTGATCCATCTCCCTCCTGGTGTTACCTTAACCCCACCTCCAGCATCAATGGTCATCGTTGTGGTCAGTGTAGTGGAATGGTTAAAAGGTCGACCCATCATGAGGTAGCAAAGAATTGGTCACCTCAGCTTCGCCTCCTCTGCTTCTTACAGCTGTTGACACTTCTCATCGCTGGGCTCTGTAAGGCGCTGAGAAATATTGAACGGTGTGATTCTCATCTTGTCAGAAGGTTCCATTGTGGAAGCAATTTACTGCTTGGCCTCTAGAAGGGGTGAGGTGGTGTTTAGTGGCGCTGGACCCGGCTCCATAATGGTTTGTTCGTCTGTGAGGGTATTGTGGCCTGTGTGAGTATTTGTGTCTGTGGGGTATTGTGGCCTGTGTGAGTATTTGTGTCTGTGTGGGTATTGTGTTTGTGTGTCTGTGAGGGTATTGTGGCCTGTGTGAGTATTTGTGTCTGTGGGGTATTGTGTTTGTGTGTCTGTGAGGGTATTGTGGCCTGTGTGAGTATTTGTGTCTGTGGGGTATTGTGTTTGTGTGTCTGTGAGGGTATTGTGGCCTGTGTGAATATTTGTGTCTGTGTGGGTATTGTGTTTGTGTGTCTGTGGGGTATTGTTTGTGTCTGTGGGGTATTGTTTGTGTGTCTGTGGGGGTATTGTGGCCTGTGTGAGTATTTGTCTGTGGGGTATTGTGTTTGTTTGTCTGTGAGAGTATTTTGGATTGTGTGTCTGTGGGAGTATTGTGGCGTGTGTCTGTATATCTGGAGACGGTTTGGGGGTCAGCGCCCCCACTGCGGCCTGGTTCATGACCAGGACTCGTGGTGGACTAAGATCTGATCAGCCAGGTTGTTACTGCTGGTCGCACGTAAACCAACGTAGGAACCACAACCCGGCTGGTCAGGTACTGACTATAGGTACCTGTCCAGTGCCTTCTTGAAGACATCCAGGTGTCTTGAAGACAGCCAGGTGTCTTGAAGACAACCAGGTGTCTTGAAGACAACCAGGGGTCTGTTGGTAATTCCCCCTTATGTATGCTGGGAGGCAGGTGAACAGTCTTGGGCCCCTGGCACTTAATGTGTTGTCTCTTAGTGTGCTCGTGGCGCACCTGCTTTTCATTGGGGGAATGTTGCATATCCTGCCGAGTCTTTTGCTTTCGTAGGGAGTGATTTTTGTGTGCAGATTTGGGACCAGTCCCTCGAAGACTTTCCAAGTGTATATTATCATGTATCTTTTTCGCCTGCGTTCCAGGGAATACAAATCGAGGGACTTCAACCGTTCCCAGTAATTTAGGTGCTTTATCATATTTATGTATGCAGTGAAAGTTCTCTGTACATTCTCCAGGTCAGCAATTTCACCTGCCTTGAAGGTGGCAGTGTACAGCAATATTCCAGCCTAGAGAGAGCAAGCAATTTGAAGATAATCATCATGGGCTTGGCATCCCTAGTTTTGAAGGTTCTCATTATCCATCCTGTCATTTTCCTAGTAGATGTTGCAGATACAGTTGTGATCTTTGAAGGTGAGTTCCTCTGACATTATCACTCCCAGGTTCTTCATATTAGTTTTTCGCTCCATTGTGTAGTTGGAATTTGCTTTATACTCCGATACAGTTTTAATTTACTCGACTTTTCCATAGCAGAGTAGTCCAGTGGTTGTGAGAGGCAGGAGTGACCATCCAAGACCATGTCATAGTGATCCAGTAGTTGTGAGAGGCAGGAGCGACCATCCAAGACCATGTCATAGTGGTCCAGTAGTTGTGAGAGGCAGGAGTGACCATCCAAAACCATGTCATAGTGATCCAGTTGTTGTGAGAGGCAGGAGTGACCATCCAAGACCATGTCATAGTGGTCCAGTATTTGTGCGAGGCAGGAGTGACCATCCAAGACCATGTCATAGTGGTCCAGTAGTTGTGAAAGGCAGGAGTGACCATCCAAGACCATGTCATATTGGTCCAGTAGTTGTGAGAAGCAGGAGTGACCATCCAAGACCATGTCATAGTGGTCCAGTAGTTGTGAGAGGCAGGAGTGACCATCCAAGACCATGTCATAGTGGTCCAGTAGTTGTGAGAGGCAGGAGCGACCATCCAAGACCATGTCATAGTGGTCCAGTAGTTGTGAGAGGCAGGAGTGACCATCCAAGACCATGTCATAGTGGTCCAGTAGTTGTGAGTGGCAGGAGTGACCCTCCAAGGCCATGTCATAGTGCTCCAGTAGTTGTGAGAGGCAGGAGTTACCATCCAAGACCATGTCATAGTGGTCCAGTTGTTGTGAGGGGCAGGAGTGACCATCCAAGACCATGTCATAGTGGTCCAGTTGTGAGAGGCAGGAGTGACCATCCAAGACCATGTCATAGTGGTCCAGTAGTTGTGAGAGGCAGGAGTGACCATCCAAGACCATGTCATAGTGGTCCAGTAGTTGTGAGAGGCAGGAGTGGCCATCCAAGACCATGTCATAGTGATCCAGTAGTTGTGAGAGGCAGGAGTGGCCATCCAAGACCATGTCATAGTGATCCAGTAGTTGTGAGAGGCAGGAGTGACCATCCAACACCATGTCATAGTGGTCCAGTAGTTGTGAGAGGCAGGAGCGACCATCCAAGACCATGTCATAGTGATCCAGTAGTTGTGAGAGGCAGGAGTGACCATCCAAGACCATGTCATAGTGGTCCAGTAGTTGTGAGAGGCAGGAGTGACCATCCAAGACCATGTCATAGTGGTCCAGTAGTTGTGAGAGGCAGGAGTGGCCATCCAAGACCATGTCATAGTGATCCAGTAGTTGTGAGAGGCAGGAGTGACCATCCAACACCATGTCATAGTGGTCCAGTAGTTGTGAGAGGCAAGAGCGACCATCCAAGACCATGTCATAGTGATCCAGTAGTTGTGAGAGGCAGGAGTGACCATCCATGACCATGTCATTGTGGTCCAGTAGTTGTGAGAGGCAGGAGCGATCATACAAGACCATGTCATAGTGGTCCAGTAGTTGTGAGAGGCAGGAGCGACCATCCAAGACCATGTCATAGTGATCCAGTAGTTGTGAGAGGCAGGAGCGACCATCCAAGACCATGTCATAGTGGTCCAGTAGTTGTGAGAGGCAGGAGCGACCATC
This sequence comes from Cherax quadricarinatus, assembly GCF_038502225.1. Classification (NCBI taxonomy): domain Eukaryota; kingdom Metazoa; phylum Arthropoda; class Malacostraca; order Decapoda; family Parastacidae; genus Cherax; species Cherax quadricarinatus. Next base: position 55,377 of record NW_027195373.1, read on the forward strand.
CAAGACCATATCATAGTGGTCCAGTAGTTGTGAGAGGTAGGAGTGACCATCCAAGACCATGTCATAGTGGTCCAGTAGTTGTGAGAGGCAGGAGCGACCATCCAAGACCATGTCATAGTGATCCAGTAGTTGTGAGAGGCAGGAGTGACCATCCAAGACCATGTCATAGTGGTCCAGTAGTTGTGAGAGGCAGGAGCGACCTGCTCTAAACCCATGCTACCCTGGGTTGTGTAATTGATGGGTATCTAAGTGGCTGGCGATCTTGCTTCTTAGAACCCTTTCAAAGATTTCTATGATATGGGATGTTAGTGCTATCAGCCAATAATTCTTTGTTATTGCTTTATTGCCAGCTTTGTAGAATGGGGTTATGTCTGTTGTTTTTAGCAGCTGTAAGATAACCCCTGTGTCCAGGATCCCTCTCCATAGAATGCCTAAGGCAGGTGATAGGGGATTCTTGCAGTTCTTGATGAACACAGAGTTCCATGAGTCCGGGCCTGTGGTTGAGTGCATGGGCATATCGTTAATTAATTTTCAAAGTCGTGTGGTGTTAGGATATCAGAAATTCTTAAATTCCATACATCTATATGGTTCAACTGCGTCGTCTTTAAGTTCTTCCTGTGTCCCCTTGTTTCTCTTATTCTTACATTATTATCGTTTGCTATTATTACTAAAGTCAACTCATCTGTCTAGATAAAGATTATTTGCGGTCGTAAGATTACTAAATAGATGGTAAGATCTTGGGTAATTCTCTCCCTCTTGAACCTCCATCATCCAATCCATTCCAGGCTCCTTATTTCGTCTCTTCTCTCTTCATTCCATCCCACCCAGTCTGCTATTCTCCCTCCCTGCACTTCCCTCCCTCCTTCCCATCATTATCTGCTCTTCTCTTCTCCTAAATTACCACACCTGCGTTCTCTACTGGCCTTCAAGTTTAATGGCTCCATATATAATTCTCCAGCAGAGGCTGCTGCCCGCCTCAGCTGGGCCACATCTGAAGAATTGAAACTGGTTAGTCCACATGGCTGGTGTTTTCATTTTAATATTCTTGCTCTTGCTTCAAATATGGAGCACCAGAGTATAGGCCTACTGGGATATGCCAGGAATGGCCTGCTATGTTGTGTGTTCTGGTTCCTGCCTTTAGAACACGACAGTACAGGCCTACTGGGATATGCCAGGAATGGCCTGCAATGTTGTGTTTTCTGGTTCCTGCCTTTAGAACACGACAGTACAGGCCTACTGGGATATGCCAGGAATGGCCTGCTATGTTGTGTGTTCTGGTTCCTGCCTTTAGAACACGACAGTACAGGCCTACTGGGATATGCCAGGAATGGCCTGCAATGTTGTGTTTTCTGGTTCCTGCCTTTAGAACACGACAGTACAGGCCTACTGGGATATGCCAGGAATGGCCTGCAATGTTGTGTTTTCTGGTTCCTGCCTTTAGAACACGACAGTACAGGCCTACTGGGATATGCCAGGAATGGCCTGCAATGTTGTGTTTTCTGGTTCCTGCCTTTAGAACACGACAGTACAGGCCTACTGGGATATGCCAGGAATGGCCTGCAATGTTGTGTTTTCTGGTTCCTGCCTTTAGAACACGACAGTACAGGCCTACTGGGATATGCCAGGAATGGCCTGCTATGTTGTGTGTTCTGGTTCCTGCCTTTAGAACACGACAGTACAGGCCTACTGGGATATGCCAGGAATGGCCTGCTATGTTGTGTGTTCTGGTTCCTGCCTTTAGAACACGACAGTACAGGCCTACTGGGATATGCCAGGAATGGCCTGCTGTGTTGTGTGTTCTGGTTCCTGCTTTTAGAACACGACAGTACAGGCCTACTGGGATATGCCAGGAATGGCCTGCAATGTTGTGTGTTCTGGTTCCTGCCTTTAGAACACGACAGTACAGGCCTACTGGGATATGCCAGGAATGGCCTGCAATGTTGTGTTTTCTGGTTCCTGCCTTTAGAACACGACAGTACAGGCCTACTGGGATATGCCAGGAATGGCCTGCAATGTTGTGTTTTCTGGTTCCTGCCTTTAGAACACGACAGTACAGGCCTACTGGGATATGCCAGGAATGGCCTGCTATGTTGTGTGTTCTGGTTCCTGCCTTTAGAACACGACAGTACAGGCCTACTGGGATATGCCAGGAATGGCCTGCTATGTTGTGTGTTCTGGTTCCTGCCTTTAGAACACGACAGTACAGGCCTACTGGGATATGCCAGGAATGGCCTGCTGTGTTGTGTGTTCTGGTTCCTGCTTTTAGAACACGACAGTACAGGCCTACTGGGATATGCCAGGAATGGCCTGCTATGTTGTGTGTTCTGGTTCCTGCCTTTAGAACACGACAATACAGGCCTACTGGGATATGCCAGGAATGGCCTGCTATGTTGTGTGTTCTGGTTCCTGCCTTTAGAACACGACAGTACAGGCCTACTGGGATATGCCAGGAATGGCCTGCAATGTTGTGTTTTCTGGTTCCTGCCTTTAGAACACGACAGTACAGGCCTACTGGGATATGCCAGGAATGGCCTGCAATGTTGTGTTTTCTGGTTCCTGCCTTTAGAACACGACAGTACAGGCCTACTGGGATATGCCAGGAATGGCCTGCAATGTTGTGTTTTCTGGTTCCTGCCTTTAGAACACGACAGTACAGGCCTACTGGGATATGCCAGGAATGGCCTGCTATGTTGTGTGTTCTGGTTCCTGCCTTTAGAACACGACAGTACAGGCCTACTGGGATATGCCAGGAATGGCCTGCTATGTTGTGTGTTCTGGTTCCTGCCTTTAGAACACGACAGTACAGGCCTACTGGGATATGCCAGGAATGGCCTGCTGTGTTGTGTGTTCTGGTTCCTGCTTTTAGAACACGACAGTACAGGCCTACTGGGATATGCCAGGAATGGCCTGCTATGTTGTGTGTTCTGGTTCCTGCCTTTAGAACACGACAATACAGGCCTACTGGGATATGCCAGGAATGGCCTGCTATGTTGTGTGTTCTGGTTCCTGCCTTTAGAACACGACAGTACAGGCCTACTGGGATATGCCAGGAATGGCCTGCTATGTTGTGTGTTCTGGTTCCTGCCTTTAGAACATGACAGTACAGGCCTACTGGGATGTGCCAGGAATGACCTGCTATGTTGTGTGTTCTGGTTCATGCCTTTAGAACACGACAGTACAGGCCTACTGGGATATGCCAGGAATGACCTGCTATGTTGTGTGTTCTGGTTCCTGCCTTTAGAACACGACAATACAGGCCTACTGGGATATGCCAGGAATGGCCTGCTATGTTGTGTGTTCTGGTTCCTGCCTTTAGAACACGACAGTACAGGCCTACTGGGATATGCCAGGAATGGCCTGCTATGTTGTGTGTTCTGGTTCCTGCCTTTAGAACACGACAGTACAGGCCTACTGGGATGTGCCAGGAATGACCTGCTATGTTGTGTGTTCTGGTTCCTGCCTTTAGAACACGACAGTACAGGCCTACTGGGATATGCCAGGAATGACCTGCTATGTTGTGTGTTCTGGTTCCTGCCTTTAGAACACGACAGTACAGGCCTACTGGGATATGCCAGGAATGACCTGCTATGTTGTGTGTTCTGGTTCCTGCCTTTAGAACACGACAGTACAGGCCTACTGGGATATGCCAGGAATGACCTGCTATGTTGTGTGTTCTGGTTCCTGCCTTTAGAACACGACAGTACAGGCCTACTGGGATATGCCAGGAATGGCCTGCTATGTTGTGTGTTCTGGTTCCTGCCTTTAGAACACGACAGTACAGGCCTACTGGGATATGCCAGGAATGACCTGCTATGTTGTGTGTTCTGGTTCCTGCCTTTAGAACACGACAGTACAGGCCTACTGGGATATGCCAGGAATGGCCTGCTATGTTGTGTGTTCTGGTTCCTGCCTTTAGAACACGACAGTACAGGCCTACTGGGATATGCCAGGAATGGCCTGCTATGTTTTGTGTTCTGGTTCCTGCCTTTAGAACACGAGAACACAGGCCTACTGGGATATGCCAGGAATGGCCTGCTATGTTGTGTGTTCTGGTTCCTGCTTTTAGAACACGACAGTACAGGCCTACTGGGATATGCCAGGAATGGCCTGCTGTGTTGTTTGTTCTGGTTCCTGCTTTTAGAACACGACAGTACAGGCCTACTGCGATATGCCAGGAATGGCCTGCTGTGTTGTGTGTTCTGGTTCCTGCCTTTAGAACACGAGAACACAGGCCTACTGGGATGTGATGGGTAGGTACTACTGTGTTCAGTGTTCTAATTTCCTCCCCTTAGAACACAGGAACACAAGCACGTCAAGCTCAACATGGCGTCATATTTCCAGGTGTTCTCAAGAACATAAATTAGACCACCTTTTCTCACCTGTGGAAAAAATAGGCCTAATTTAGTATTAAAAAATTGTAATGAATGCGAAAAAAATCCAAATTTATATAGATAATTTACATTTTTTTCACTGAGTGAAACATAAAGCTCTACACTGAGTGAAACATAAAGCTCTACACTGAGTGAAACATAAAGCTCTACACTGAGTGAAACATAAAGCTCTACACTGAGTGAAACATAAAGCTCTACACTGAGTGAAACATAAATCTCTACACTGAGTGAAACATCACTTGATGAAGCTCTACACTGAGTGAAACATAAAGCTCTACACTGAGTGAAACATAAAGCTCTACACTGAGTGAAACATAAAGCTCTACACTGAGTGAAACATAAAGCTCTACACTGAGTGAAACATAAAGCTCTACACTGAGTGAAACATAAATCTCTACACTGAGTGAAACATCACTTGATGAAGCTCTACACTGAGTGAAACATCACTTGATAAAGCTCTACACTGAGTGAAACATCACTTGATGAAGCTCTACACTGAGTGAAACATCACTTGATAAAGCTCTACACTGAGTGAAACATCACTTGATGAAGCTCTACACTGAGTGAAACATCACTTGATAAAGCTCTACACTGAGTGAAACATCACTTGATGAAGCTCTACACTGAGTGAAACATCACTTGATAAAGCTCTACACTGAGTGAAACGTCACTTGATAAAGCTCTACACTGAGTGAAACATCACTTGATAAAGCTCTACACTGAGTGAAACATCACTTGATGAAGCTCTACACTGAGTGAAACGTCACTTGATGAAGCTCTACACTGAGTGAAACATCACTTGATGAAGCTCTACACTGAGTGAAACATCACTTGATGAAGCTCTACACTGAGTGAAACGTCACTTGATGAAGCTCTACACTGAGTGAAACATCACTTGATAAAGCTCTACACTGAGTGAAACGTCACTTGATAAAGCTCTACACTGAGTGAAACGTCACTTGATGAAGCTCTACACTGAGTGAAACATCACTTGATAAAGCTCTACACTGAGTGAAACGTCACTTGATGAAGCTCTACACTGAGTGAAACATCACATCACTTGATAAAGCTCTACACTGAGTGAAACGTCACTTGATGAAGCTCTACACTGAGTGAAACATAGCTTGATAAAGCTCTACACTGAGTGAAACATCACTTGATGAAGCTCTACACTGAGTGAAACATCACTTGATGAAGCTCTACACTGAGTGAAACATCACTTGATAAAGCTCTACACTGAGTGAAACATCACTTGATGAAGCTCTACACTGAGTGAAACATCACTTGATGAAGCTCTACACTGAGTGAAACATAGCTTGATAAAGCTCTACACTGAGTGAAACATCACTTGATGAAGCTCTACACTGAGTGAAACATCACTTGATAAAGCTCTACACTGAGTGAAACATCACTTGATAAAGCTCTACACTGAGTGAAACATAAAGCTCTACACTGAGTGAAACATAAAGCTCTACACTGAGTGAAACATAAAGCTCTACACTGAGGGGAAGATCACTTGATAAAGCTCTACACTGAGGGGAAGATCACTTGATAAAGCTCTACACTGAGGGGAAGATCACTTGATAAAGCTCTACACTGAGGGGAAGATCACTTGATAAAGCTCTACACTGAGGGGAACATCACTTGATAAAGCTCTACACTGAGTGAAACATAAATCTCTACACTGAGTGAAACATCACTTGATAAAGCTCTACACTGAGTGAAACATCACTTGATAAAGCTCTACACTGAGTGAAACATCACTTGATGAAGCTCTACACTGAGTGAAACATCACTTGATAAAGCTCTACACTGAGTGAAACATAAAGCTCTACACTGAGTGAAACATCACTTGATGAAGCTCTACACTGAGTGAAACATCACTTGATAAAGCTCTACACTGAGTGAAACGTCACTTGATGAAGCTCTACACTGAGTGAAACATCACTTGATAAAGCTCTACACTGAGTGAAACGTCACTTGATGAAGCTCTACACTGAGTGAAACATCACATCACTTGATAAAGCTCTACACTGAGTGAAACGTCACTTGATGAAGCTCTACACTGAGTGAAACATAGCTTGATAAAGCTCTACACTGAGTGAAACATCACTTGATGAAGCTCTACACTGAGTGAAACATCACTTGATGAAGCTCTACACTGAGTGAAACATCACTTGATGAAGCTCTACACTGAGTGAAACATCACTTGATAAAGCTCTACACTGAGTGAAACATCACTTGATAAAGCTCTACACTGAGTGAAACATAAAGCTGTACACTGAGTGAAACATAAAGCTGTACACTGAGTGAAACATAAAGCTCTACACTGAGTGAAACTTAAAGCTCTACACTGAATGAAACATAAAGCTCTACACTAAGTGAAACATAAAGCTCTACACTGAGTGAAACATAAAGCTCTACACTGAGTGAAACATCACTTGATAAAGCTCTACACTGAGTGAAACATAGCTTGATAAAGCTCTACACTGAGTGAAACATCACTTGATAAAGCTCTACACTGAGGGGAACATCACTTGATAAAGCTCTACACTGAGGGGAACATCACTTGATAAAGCTCTACACTGAGGGGAAGATCACTTGATAAAGCTCTACACTGAGTGAAACATAAAGCTCTACACTGAGTGAAACATAAAGCTCTACACTGAGTGAAACATCACTTGATAAAGCTCTACACTGAGTGAAACATCACTTGATAAAGCTCTACACTGAGTGAAACATCACTTGATAAAGCTCTACACTGAGTGAAACATAAAGCTCTACACTGAATGAAACATAAAGCTCTACACTGAGTGAAACATAAAGCTCTACACTGAGTGAAACATAAAGCTCTACACTGAGTGAAACATCACTTGATAAAGCTCTACACTGAGTGAAACATCACTTGATAAAGCTCTACACTGAGTGAAGCATAATAAAGCTCTACACTGAGTGAAACATCACTTGATAAAGCTCTACACTGAGTGAAACATCACTTAATAAAGCTCTACACTGAGTGAAGCATAATACAGCTCTACACTGAGTGAAACATCACTTGATAAAGCTCAACACTGAGTGAAACATCACTTGATAAAGCTCTACACTGAGTGAAACATCACTTGATAAAGCTCTACAGTGAGTGAAACATAATAAAGCTCTACACTGAGTGAAACATCACTTGATAAAGCTCTACACTGAGTGAAACATAAAGCTCTACACTGAGTGAAACATAAAGCTCTTCAGCGATGGAAACATAAAGCTCTACAGTGCGGGAAACATAAAGCTCTACACTGAGTGAAACATAGAGCTCTACAGTGAGGGAAACATAAAGCTCTGCAGTGAGGGAAACATAAAGCTCTACAGTGAGGGAAACATAAAGCTCTACACTGAGTGAAACATAAAGCTCTACAGTGAGGGAAACATAAAGCTCTGCAGTGAGGGAAACAAAGCTCTTCAGCGATGGAAACATAAAGCTCTACAGTGCGGGAAACATAAAGCTCTGCAGTGAGGGAAACATAAAGCTCTGCAGTGAGGGAAACATAAAGCTCTACAGTGCTGGAAACATAAAGCTCTACACTGAGTGAAACAAAGCTCTACAGTGAGGGAAACATAAAGCTCTACACTGAGTGAAACATAAAGCTCTACACTGAGTGAAACATAAAGCTCTACACTGAGGGAAACATAAAACTCTACACTGAGTGAAACATAAAGCTCTACACTGAGTGAAACATAAAGCTCTACACTGAGGGAAACATAAAGCTCTACAGTGAGGGAAACATAAAACTCTACACTGAGTGAAACATAAAGCTCTACACTGAGTGAAACATAAAGCTCTACACTGAGTGAAACATAAAGCTCTACACTGAATGAAACATAAAGCTCTACACTGAATGAAACATAAAGCTCTACACTGAAACATAAAGCTCTACACTGAGTGAAACATAAAGCTCTACAGTGAGGGAAACATAAAGCTCTACAGTGAGGGAAACATAAAGCTCTACAGTGAGGGAAACATAAAGCTCTACACTGAGTGAAACATAAAGCTCTACAGTGAGGGAAACATAAAGCTCTACAGTGAGGGAAACATAAAGCTCTACAGTGAGGGAAACATAAAGCTCTACACTGAGTGAAACATAAAGTTCTACACTGAGTGAAACAAAGCTCTACAGTGAGGGAAACATAAAGCTCTACAGTGAGGGAAACATAAAGCTCTACAGTGAGGGAAACATAAAGCTCTACAGTGAGGGAAACATAAAGCTCTACACTGAGTGAAACATAAAGCTCTACACTGAGTGAAACATAAAGCTCTACAGTGAGGGAAACATAAAGCTCTACACTGAGTGAAACATAAAGCTCTACAGTGAGGGAAACATAAAGCTGTACAGTGAGGGAAACATAAAGCTCTACACTGAGTGAAACATAAAGCTCTACAGTGAGTGAAACATAAAGCTCTACAGTGAGGGAAACATAAAGCTCTACACTGAGTGAAACATAAAGCTCTACACTGAGTGAAACATAAAGCTCTACAGTGAGGGAAACGTACAAGTGTTTCTTTTCTTTTTCTTTGTTATCGTTTCGTTTCTCACTTCACTGTTTTATTTTCTCTCTCTCATCCTGTTATTCTTCCTCTGTACTCTAACCTCAGATTATTCCTTATTCTCTCTCTTCCTTCTCCCTTCAACTTTCTCTCTCTCTCTCTCTCTCTCTCTCTACAAGAGTTTTGACAGGTTAGATTAAAAGTTCCTTTATTGAGAAGCTAAGAGCTGTTATCACTCTCTCTTTTCTGTCTCTGTCTTTATTTCTCTTTGTCTTTGTCTCTCCTTCTCTCCCTCTCTCTCACCCCTCCCCTGTCTTTGTCTCTCCCTCTTTTCCTCTCCCCCCCTCTCTCTCTCTCTCTCTCTCTCTCTCTCTCTCTCTCTCTCTCTCTCTCTCTCTCTCTCTCTTCCCTGTACCATCTGCACTTGGTTCTGGACAAGGAGATTTAGACCTTCCAGTGTAAACAAAAGAACGTATACACTTGAGCTATACACTGTGTGTATACTCTCCTGTACTCACCTAGTTGTGGTTGCAGGGGTCGAGTCACAGCTCCTGGCCCCGCCTCTTCACTAGTCGCTACTAGGTCACTCTTCCTGAACCATGAGCTTTATAAAACCTCTCCTTAAAGCTATGTATGGATCCTGCCTCCACTACATCGCTTCCCAAACTATTCCACTTACTGACTACTCTGTGGCTGAAGAAATACTTCCTAACATTCCTGTGATTCATCTGTGTCTTCAACTTCCAACTGTGTCCCCTTGTTACTGTGTCCAATCTCTGGAACATCTTGTCTTTGTCCACCTTGTCAATTCCTCTCAGTATTTTGTAAGTCGTTATCATGTCCCCCCTATCTCTCCTGTCCTCCAGTGTCGTCAGGTTGATTTCCCTTAACCTCTCCTCGTAGGACATACCTCTTAGCTCTGGGACTAGTCTTGTTGCAAACCTTTGCACTTTCTCTAGTTTCTTCACGTGCTTGGCTAGGTGTGGGTTCCAAACTGGTGCCGCATACTCCAATATGGGCCTAACATACACGGTGTACAGGGTCCTGAATGATTCCTTATTAAGATGTCGGAATGCTGTTCTGAGGTTTGCTAGGCGCCCATATGCTGCAGCAGTTATTTGGCTGATGTGCGCTTCAGGAGATGTGCCTGGTGTTATACTCACCCCAAGATCTTTTTCCTTGAGTGAGGTTTGTAGTCTCTGGCCCCCTAGACTGTACTCCGTCTGCGGTCTTCTTTGCCCTTCCCTAATCTTCATGACTTTGTGTGTGTTTGTACATAGTGTACACCCATGCATATATGTGTACACTCACATATGTACAATATGTGTGTATGCTATGTGGGTGTCATAGATTAACTCTCTCTCTCTCTCTCTCTCTCTCTCTCTCTCTCTCTCTCTCTCTCTCTCTCTCTCTCTCTCTCTCTCTCTCTCTCTCTCTCTCTCTCTCTCCCTCTCTCTCTCTCTCTCTCTCTCTCTCTCCCTCTCCCTCTCTCTCTCTCTCTCTCTCTCTCTCTCTCTCTCTCTCTCTCTCTCTATCTCTCTCTCTCTCTCTCTCACTCTCTCTCTCTCTCTCTCTCTCTCTCTCTCTCTCCCTCTCCCTCTCTCTCTCTCTCTCCCTATCTCTCTCTCTCTCTCTCTCTCTCTCTCTCTCTCTCTCTCTCTCTCTCTCTCTCTCTCTCTCTCTCTCTCTCTCTCTCTCTCTCTCTCTCTCTCTCTCTCTCTCTCTCTCTCTCTCTCTCTCTCTCTCTCTCTCTCTCTCTCTCTCTCTCTCTCTCTCTCTCTCTCTCTCTCTCTCCCCCTCTCTCTCTCTCTCTCTCTCTCTCTCTCTCTCTCTCTCTCTCTCTCTCTCTCTCTCTCTCTCTCTCTCTCTCTCTCTCTCTCTCTCTCTCTCTCTCTCTCTCTCTCTCTCTCTCTCTCTCCCTCTCCCTCTCTCTCTCTCTCTCTCTCTCTCTCTCTCTCTCTCTCTCTCTCTCTCTCTCTCTCTCTCTCTCTCTCTCTCTCTCTCTCTCTCTCTCTCCCTCTCTCTCTCTCTCTCTCTCTCTCTCTCTCCTCTCTCTCTCTCTCTCTCTCTCTCTCTCTCCTCTCTCTCTCTCTCTCTCTCTCTCTCTCCCTCTCCCTCTCTCTCTCTCTCTCTCTCTCTCCTCTCTCTCTCTCTCTCTCTCTCTCTCTCTCTCTCTCTCTCTCTCTCTCTCTCTCTCTCTCTCTCTCCCTCTCTTTTTTTTTTTTTTTTTTTTTTTTTTTTTTTTTTTTTTTTTTTACAGGGGTTTGACAAGGTTAAGGATCCCTAGCTTTATTGACAGCTATTTACAGGTTAAGGATTCCTAACTTTATTGTAAGCCTAGGCTGTTACCTACATCAGCTCATTTGAAAGCATTTTTGTTATGAGATATACAAGTAGGGAACAGGATGAAGTTGGAGCCATCTGTGGGCCAGCATTTTCATTTGATCAACTGACGTTATCTCGTTGACATCATTATGCTGTACGAATGTGTTCCACCATACTCGAGTCATCCTGGGTATGTATGATCTCAGATGGAGTGATGTTCTGGAGAAGGGTACAGCCAGTGAAGTTGCTGCTTTCTGCCCGTCTTGTGGCATAAAAGCTTGTTTCACGCTGTCCTCGAAGTGGATCCAAGTGTGGTATTTTGACAATATTGGCCTTGTACATAACAGTAAGGCCACCCACATCCCTCCTATGTTGAAGGCTCTGCTGAAATGACAGATCTATCCAGGATGGGTCCAGGCGAGAGATGAGACGTCTTGCTCTGTTCTCTACTCTGTCAAGCAGTCGCAGATGAGAGGGGGCAGGCAAACCAAGAAAGTGGAGCATACTCAAGGTGTGAGCGTACTTGTGCCTCGTACAGGATCTTGCAACCCCTACTGTCAAGCAGATGCGAGATACGGCGAAGTGCTGTAAGCTTCCTGGCTGCCTTGTTTGCAAGATTTACAACATGGTTCTTCATGGTTAGTTTGGAGTCATTTCACCCCAAGGATATCAACTTCTTCTCCAGGTGCCAACATCGTCCCATTCATCCTTACTACTGCGCCAGCATTACCATCATGGTGCCTAGAGACGAACATCATTTGCGTTTTTTCAGGTGCAAATGTTACTTGCCATCTATTTCCCCAAGCTGATATAGCTCTCAGCTGGTGATTGATGTAGCTTAGAGCAGCTGGCATTTCTTCTCTTGGATAAGTGAATGTCAGTGTACAGTCGTCTGCATATGCATGTGATTCTGGGATGAGAAGAAGGTCGTTGAAGTAGACATTCCATAACAGTGGACCCAGCACACTTCCTTGTGGAACGCTTGCCCCAATAGGATGTCTTGCTGATTCCGTTCCATTGAGGACTACACTTAGAGATCTACCATGAAGGTAATCACTGAGGAGACATAGCGTAGAGCCTGCAATTCCCAGTGCTTGAAGTTTTGCTAAGAGGCCCTGGTGCTACACCCTGGTCGAAAGCGCCAGCAATGTCCAGTGCTACCACACAGCTGACTTTGGATTCATCCAGTGACTGGTGCCACTTAGTGGAGAGGTTCAACAACAGATCAGCAGCAGAGCAACCTTTCCTGAAGCCATATTGACGATCACAAAGTAGTGAGTGGTAGTCAAAAAAATCTGTCATTTGTCTTGAGATTATTGTCTCAAGGATCTTACCAGTGATTGACAGGGTGACACTGGTCTGTAGTTGCTGATTTCTGCTCTGCTCTTCTTTTTGTGAACAGGGACTACATTTGCCTCTTTCCATGGAGAGGGCCATTTACACTGTACTAGGCAGTGCTGAAAGATGCGAGTTAGAGGTGCTGCTAGCTGGTCTGCACATCTTCTTCTCAACAATCTTAGGGCTCAACTTGTCTGGGCCCACAGCCTTTTCTTGGTCAAGTGATTTAAGAAGGAAATGCACCTCCTCCTGCCTTATTGTCACCACTGACAGTTTTGACACAGTTCTTGCAGCTAGCCAAGGAGGGTCCCTTGCTGGATCAGGAACTTGCATTTTGGTAGCAAAGTGTTCAGCAAAGAGGTCCGCCTTCTCTTGACTACTAGTAGAGGTGGTCCCATCCTGTCGATTTAGAGGTGGAATAAGTTCATCAGGCAGATAACCTTGTCTGTCCTTGACCAGGGACCACCAGGTTTTGGAGCCTACCCTACCTGATGCTAACTTTCTTTAGTGTCCACCTCCCATTTAGTAATGGCCCACTTTTGAACATCACCCATATGCCTACAGGCTTGCATGTGCAAGTTCCTGTTATAGGTGGTAGGATGTCTCTTATACCTTCGCCATGCTTTGTACTTAGCAGTAGCAGCCTCTCTACAACGAAAGCCAAACCAAGGCTGATCTGTAGGCTTTGTCATATTGCCGGTGAGGAATGTGTTCTTGTTGCAGATTAAGGATGTGTCCAGTGAAGGCTTTCACTTGGTTGTCAACATCCCCTGGAGAAGAGCATTCCAGTCGGTGGTGGCTGAGCTCAGAGCAAAGGGCTGGCCAATTACCTCTTTCCCATAGCCAGGTTGTGCGTGTGGACTCCTCACCTCGTTCTGTTGGGATCTTAAGTGTGGTAAAAACAGCCTTGTGGTCAGACGATCCAACGTAGCCGAGGGGTTGACAATGGACTATGCCTTCTGCCAGATCACTCACTACTGGGTCCAAGGGAGGAGCCAGAGATATGAGTAGGGAAATCAACAAAGTTTCTCATGTCAAACACTGCAAGAAGGTCATCAAAGTCCCTCTGTATAAGGTGCTGGTTGAGGTCACCAACAATTATAATATGTTGACAGTTGTGTTGTAGCAGAAGGAGTCAATATTTTCCATTAGGAAGTTGATAGGGTCTGCATGTTGCCACTGAGGTCTGTACATTGCACATGCTAGTACAGAGGTACTAGTGTTTATACAGAGCTTGACGAACATCATTTCAAGATGTGTAGGGGTGGCAACATCTATGTGCTGGGCATGAACACTTTTAGAGAAGAACACAGCAACACCACCTCCTTGCCCTTGCCTGTCTCTTCTCATCCATGAGGTGTAGCCAGCAATTCTTGCAAAATTTTCTAGAGTCCTGTCATCCAAAAATGTTTCAACAACAGCTATCATGTCGGGACGTCGAGTGTTCACAAAGCTATGTGTGAGCTCCAACATTAATAATGAAACCTTTAATGTTGGCCGACAGGATGCTGATAGACTGGCTCCTCATGATGTGGTCAGCTTGAGGTGGTGGGTGTGTAGGGCATGGGTAGGTGCCTGCCCTTGAGAGAGGTAGGGTACTGAGGCAGCTGCAGGGATGTAGGTCTGTGGTCTTGTATAAGGCCCAATCCCACCTGATGGGCTGGGATAGGAGTAGCTAAGTGGGTGACGTGTGAGTGTTTACCAATTCAGAGATCCTGCTGGTTTGTTCTGAGAACAGGTCTTCTAAACAGGTGGCCCTGTCTGTCAAGTTCCTTTTTCTTCCGACACTGGTCCTCCTTATGTCCTTTCTTGTAGCAGTAGTTACACCTGGTATCTCGCAGGCAGTTGTTGGCAGAGTGCCCCTTCCGGTGACAGCGAGAGCACAGCCTAGGTGCCTGGGAGGGTGGACTAGGATTTGTTGTACCTCCTGTGTTTCGCAGATTTGTCCTCGGATTCTGCCGCTGGAACTGTGTTAGTGGAGGGTGAGACGGCTGTAGATGTCTTCCTCCACCACGTCCTCCTCCACGTCCTCT
>NW_027195373.1:75000-172500 GCF_038502225.1 Cherax quadricarinatus
AGAGCATTCGCAAGGGAAGAATTTGATAGGGAAAGAGAAAGGAGGCAGTTTTCGCATTCTGTAAACGATTTCAGTTTACAAAAAGCAGTACAGCTTGTTCCCCGCTTCAATGAGGCCGAACCAGAGCAATTTTTCGAAAGCTTCGAAAATCAGGCTCGAGCCTTGAGGTGGCCGGAACAGCACTGGGCAGCGTTGGTTCATACAGCATTATTGGGTAAGGCACAGGAATTTACGTCGGTATTAACTGACGCTGAATTCTCTGATTATCAAGTAGTGAAGACCACAGTGTTGGGAGCATATACATGTATCCCAGCTAAATATCGTAAGACCTTCAAATTGAACAGGCGGCAGCTTGGTCAATCCCTGGTGGACTTTGTGAGACAGCAAACCAAAGCTTTTACCAGCTGGTATAAAGCGAGTGGTGTCTCTAACTTTGAGGAGCTGGTGCAGCTTATTCTGATTGATAACCTGCTGGAGTCTGTGGGACCAGAGGTTCGTGTCTTTCTGCAGGATCGTGACTTAACCACTGCATTGGAGGCGGCCAGGTTGGCTGATACCTTCGAAACGAACCGCTCCTTGTCCGAGCGGTCCTGTCTCTCTTTTCAACAGTCTGGCGTGAGCAGAGATCGACAACATTGGAGAATGAAGTGCCAGCCGGAGGGAGAGCGTCTACGTCATCCAAATAAGTCACCTGGTGAGCCACGCTTCTCAACATATGGTCCCCCTGCGGAGAGGCAAACTACTTATGGAGCATCTCGACAACAATATCCAGAGAGGCACCAGCCAGAACGACACCACTTGCAACGTCATCAGGGAGTAAAGGGCAAGCCTGTCGTCTGCTTCAGATGTAATAAAGTAGGTCACATCAGTTCCAACTGCCCCCAAAAGCCTCAACCCATCGGGAAAATCTCTAATATCCCTAGTAACATGTCCCCTAGAGAAGTAGAAAAAGGTATGGCCCCTTATTATTGCGAAAGTCTTATTTCCCTTCAGGAAAACTCAGAACCAACTAAAGTAAATACCTTTAGAGATACTGGAGCATATTGCTCACTTGTCAGAGAAGGAATATTACCCCTTTCAGAGAATACTTCCTTGAATTCCTCAGTTTTATTGGAAGCTTACGGAGGAACTATATATTCAGTTCCTTTGCATAAAATTTATGTACAGTGCAAATATTACACTGGGTACTTGACTGTAGGTATCTCAAAAGGATTTCCCATGAAAAATGCCATGTTATTACTGGGTAATAACATTACTACTGTTACTTCGTGTCCTGAACCTATAATGATTAATGCTTCTCCAGTGTTGGCCATAACTCGGGCAACATCCCAAGGGTTGTCTGGGGAGAATGTTGACCTATCCTTGGACGACTCCGATCTCGGAATAGCCACGTTGTTTTATGAGACACACCGGCCGGAGTCTCGTAAATCAAGTGAACAGACCCCGATCAAGCCTTCCTATTCCCAGGTTGCAGGATTCCCAGATGTCTCTGTTTCCATGCCCGAGGGACTGTCCTTCCGGGAGGAACAACGAAAGGACCCTTCTTTAAAATTCGCTTTTGAGGCAGCCATGGGTAAATCCTCTTTGGGTCATCCAGTCAAGTATGAAGTTAAAAATGATTATTTGGTATGCACTGAGACTGGTAAGGAGATAGAGGGCCGGCAATTATACGACAGGTTAGTGGTTCCAACCAAGTATAGACCTCAGATATTAAATATAGCTCATAATACGTCATTAGGAGGTCACTTAGGAATTACAAAAACCTTGTATAGAATCACAAAAGAATTTTATTGGCCAAAATTAAAGAAAGATGTGAAGAATCATATTAGGTGTTGCCGAGAATGTCAGCAAGTTGGAAAGACATTCCATTAAACCTGCACCTCTCCAACCCATACCTGCTGATGGAGAACCTTTTGCAGATTTAATTATAGATTGTGTAGGTCCACTACCTAAGTCAAGAGTCTAGTTTAATATTTTATTTAGGTTAGGATGTATTTGTGGTAACCCCCCTTTCAAGCTCTTTTTTTTTTTATCCCCTGATGTGGGGGTTTTTTTTTAGTGAGGGGATACGGGCTACCGTCCGCTTGTATCTTGGACCTATGTTGGCCTATCTGACTGCTGTCTCACTCTGAGTTTAGGGTTTGGCTTTTGGTCACTAGGAAAGCTGAGCTCTATCTAAGAGTTGGATGGTGGAGAGGATAGGCGGTCCCATTATTTTGTGCCATGGCGGCACGGTTACCACTGGGAGGTGGCAGCCTAATCCTGAGCCTTCTCGGGGGTGGGGGTGTGGCATGCAAAGAGTACGTAACCTTTATTCGGCGCATGGACACACCCTCATTTACAGGCTATCTCCCCCAACCAGCGAACCAGGTTGCTAAGAGTTGATGATGGGGCCCCATCGTTCAACTAGTGACCAGGTTCTAGCCAATAAGAAGGTGGGATTGACAATCGCAGAGGTTATGTGGATACCGCTCTCCTGTCTGCCCTTGTCATTCCCACTCTAGAGCTGGTTGAAGCACGGTCTGCTATCTTGTGGCTTCTATTTCTGCCTTGCTTACCGTGGAGTGCACTATATTTATCACTGTACATAGTGTACATATTGCTGTTATAATTGGTGAAGGATAATATAAGTCTAAACTTTTTCTACTGTGTTTATTTGCTCCCATTACACCTGGGATAACAGGCCATTTGAAATCCTAGGTTGTAATAGTGGTGGTGGTAGTTGTGGTTGTGGTGGTAGTTGTGGTGGTAGTTGTGGTGGTGGTGGTAGTTGTGGTGGTGGTGGTAGTTGTGGTGGTGGTGGTAGTTGTGGTTGTGGTGGTAGTTGTGGTGGTGGTGGTAGTTGTGGTGGTGGTGGTAGTTGTGGTGGTGGTAATTGTGGTGGTGGTGGTAGTTGTGGTGGTGGTGGTAGTTGTGGTGGTGGTGGTAGTTATGGTGGTGGTGGTAGTTGTGGTGGTGGTGGTAGTTGTGGTGGTGGTGGTAGTTGTGGTTGTGTTGGTGGTGGTAGTTGTGGTGGTGGTAGTTGTGGTGGTGGTGGTAGTTGTGGTGGTGGTGGTAGTTGTGGTGGTGGTGGTAGTTGTGGTTGTGTTGGTGGTGGTAGTTGTGGTGGTGGTGGTAGTTGTGGTGGTGGTAGTTGTGGTGGTGGTGGTAGTTGTGGTGGTAGTTGTGGTGGTGGTGGTAGTGGTGGTAGTTGTGGTGGTAGTTGTGGTGGTGGTAGTTGTGGTGGTGGTGGTAGTTGTGGTGGTGGTGGTAGTTGTGGTGGTAGTTGTGGTTGTGGTGGTGGTGGTAGTTGTGGTAGTTGTGGTGGTGGTGGTAGTTGTGGTGGTGGTGGTAGTTGTGGTGGTGCTGGTAGTTGTGGTTGTGTTGGTGGTGGTAGTTGTGGTGGTGGTAGTTGTGGTGGTGGTGGTAGTTGTGGTGGTGGTAGTTGTGGTGGTGGTGGTAGTTGTGGTGGTGGTAGTTGTGGTGGTGGTAGTTGTGGTGGTGGTGGTAGTTGTGGTGGTGGTAGTTGTGGTTGTGTTGGTGGTGGTAGTTGTAGTGGTGGTAGTTGTGGTGGTGGTGGTAGTTGTGGTGGTGGTGGTAGTTGTGTTGGTGGTGGTAGTTGTGGTGGTGGTGGTAGTTGTGGTGGTGGTGGTAGTTGTGGTGGTGGTGGTAGTTGTGGTGATGGTGGTTGTTGTGGTGGTGGTGGTAGTTGTGGTGGTGGTGGTAGTTGTGGTGGTGGTGGTAGTTGTGGTGGTGGTGGTAGTTGTGGTGGTGGTGGTAGTTGTGGTGGTGGTAGTTGTGGTGGTGGTGGTAGTTGTGGTGGTGGTGGTAGTTGTGGTGGTGGTAGTTGTGGTGGTGGTGGTAGTTGTGGTAGTTGTGGTGGTGGTGGTAGTTGTGGTTGTGTTGGTGGTGGTAGTTGTGGTGGTGGTGGTAGTTGTGGTTGTGTTGGTGGTGGTAGTTGTGGTGGTGGTAGTTGTGGTGGTGGTGGTAGTTGTGGTGGTGGTGGTAGTTGTGTTGGTGGTGGTAGTTGTGGTGGTGGTAGTTGTGGTGGTGGTGGTAGTTGTGGTTTTGTTGGTGGTGGTAGTTGTGGTGGTGGTGGTAGTTGTGGTGGTGGTGGTTGTTGTGGTGGTGGTGGTAGTTGTGGTGGTGGTGGTAGTTGTGGTGGTGGTGGTAGTTGTG
Organism: Cherax quadricarinatus; assembly: GCF_038502225.1. Lineage (NCBI taxonomy): Eukaryota > Metazoa > Arthropoda > Malacostraca > Decapoda > Parastacidae > Cherax > Cherax quadricarinatus. The sequence continues at coordinate 79,159 of NW_027195373.1, forward strand.
GTGGTGGTGGTAGTTGTGGTGGTGGTGGTAGTTGTGGTGGTGGTGGTAGTTGTGTTGGTGGTGGTAGTTGTGGTGGTGGTGGTAGTTGTGGTGGTAGTTGTGGTTGTGTTGGTGGTGGTAGTTGTGGTGGTGGTGGTAGTTGTGGTGGTGGTGGTAGTTGTGGTGGTGGTGGTAGTTGTGGTGGTGGTGGTTGTTGTGGTGGTGGTGGTAGTTGTGGTGGTGGTGGTAGTTGTGGTGGTGGTGGTAGTTGTGGTAGTTGTGGTGGTGGTGGTAGTGGTGGTGGTGGTAGTTGTGGTGGTGGTGGTAGTTGTGGTGGTGGTGGTAGTTTTGTTGGTGGTGGTAGTTGTGGTGGTGGTGGTAGTTGTGGTGGTGGTGGTAGTTGTGGTTGTGTTGGTGGTGGTAGTTGTGGTTGTGTTGGTGGTGGTAGTTGTGGTGGTGGTGGTAGTTGTGGTTGTGTTGGTAGTTGTGGTTGTGTTGGTGGTGGTAGTTGTGGTGGTGGTGGTAGTTATGGTGGTGGTAGTTGTGGTGGTGGTGGTTGTTGTGGTGGTTTTGGTAGCTGTGGTGGTGGTGGTAGTTGTGGTAGTTGTGGTGGTAGTTGTGGTGGTGGTAGTTGTGATGGTCGTGGTAGTTGTGGTGGTGGTGGTAGTTGTGGTGGTGGTGGTAGTGATGGTCGTGATAGTTGTGGTGGTGGTAGTTGTGGTAGTTGTGATGGTCGTGGTAGTTGTGGTGGTGGTGGTAGTTGTGGTAGTGGTGGTAGTTGTGGTGGTGGTGGTAGTTGTGATGGTGGTGGTAGTTGTGGTGGTGGTGGTAGTTGTGATGGTTGTGGTAGTTGTGGTGGTCGTGGTAGTTGTGGTGGTAGTTGTGGTGGTAGTTGTGGTGGTGGTGGTAGTTGTGGTCGTGGTGGTGGTGGTAGTTGTGGTGGTAGTTGTGGTGGTGGTAGTTGTGGTGGTATTTGTGGTTGTGTTGGTGGTGGTAGTTGTGGTGGTGGTGGTAGTTGTGGTGGTGGTAGTTGTGGTTGTGTTGGTGGTGGTAGTTGTGGTGGTGGTGGTAGTTGTGGTGGTGGTAGTTGTGATGGTCGTGGTAGTTGTGGTGGTGGTAGTTGTGGTGGTGGTGGTAGTTGTGATGGTAGTTGTGGTGGTTGTGGTAGTTGTGGTGGTGGTGGTAGTTGTGGTGGTGGTTGTGGTGGTGGTGGTAGTTGTGGTAGTGGTGGTAGTTGTGGTGGTGGTAGTTGTGGTGATAGTTGTGATGGTCGTGGTAGTTGTGGTGGTGGTTGTGGTAGTTGTGGTGGTCGTGGTAGTTGTGGTGGTAGTTGTGGTGGTGGTTGTGGTAGTTGTGGTGGTGGTGGTAGTTGTGGTAGTTGTGGTTGTGGTGGTGGTAGTTGTGGTAGTGGTGGTAGTTGTGGTGGTGGTATTTGTGGTGGTGGTAGTTGTGATGGTCGTGGTAGTTCTGGTGGTGGTTGTGGTAGTTGTGGTTGTCGTGGTAGTTGTGGTGGTGGTGGTAGTTGTGGTGGTTGTGGTAGTTGTGGTGGTGGTGGTAGTTGTGGTAGTTGTGGTGGTGGTGGTAGTTGTGGTGGTGGTAGTTGTGGTGGTTGTGGTAGTTGTGGTGGTGGTGGTAGTTGTGGTGGTGGTAGTTGTGGTGGTGGTGGTAGTTGTGGTTGTTGTGGTAGTTGTGGTGGTGGTAGTTGTGGTGGTGGTAGTTGTGGTGGTGGTGGTAGTTGTGGTGGTGGTAGTTGTTGTGGTGGTGGTAGTTGTGGTGGTAGTTGTGGTGGTGGTAGTTGTGGTGGTAGTTGTGGTGGTGGTAGTTGTGGTGGTAGTTGTGGTGGTGGTGGTAGTTGTGGTGGTGGTAGTTGTGGTGGTGGTAGTTGTGGTGGTGGTGGTAGTTGTGGTTGTTGTGGTAGTTGTGGTGGTGGTAGTTGTGGTGGTGGTAGTTGTGGTGGTGGTGGTAGTTGTGGTGGTGGTAGTTGTTGTGGTGGTGGTAGTTGTGGTGGTAGTTGTGGTGGTGGTAGTTGTGGTGGTAGTTGTGGTGGTGGTAGTTGTGGTGGTGGTAGTTGTGGTGGTGGTGGTAGTTGTGGTGGTGGTAGTTGTGGTGGTGGTAGTTGTGGTGGTGGTGGTAGTTGTGGTGGTGGTAGTTGTGGTGGTGGTGGTAGTTGTGGTGGTGGTAGTTGTTGTGGTGGTGGTAGTTGTGGTGGTGGTGGTAGTTGTGGTGGTGGTAGTTGTGGTGGTGGTAGTTGTGGTGGTGGTAGTTGTGGTGGTGGTGGTAGTTGTGGTGGTGGTAGTTGTTGTGGTGGTGGTAGTTGTGGTGGTGGTGGTAGTTGTGGTGGTGGTAGTTGTGGTGGTGGTAGTTGTGGTGGTGGTAGTTGTGGTGGTAGTTGTGGTAGTGGTGGTGGTAGTTGTGGTGGTAGTGGTTATTGTGCCCCTGAATGGGGCCCAGTATTTATAATTTATATATATTAACCTTTTCATATTATTTGATATTGCCAATATTTTCATTAATATTTAAAATGAAAGTACCTGTATCTAATTTTATATTGTTTGAGTTAATATATTAGTTATGTAGGTAGGATGTAACATATTTCACTTCTGACTGTGCTTACTGTTGAAGAGTTGTGATTGGCTGTCCGCCATCACAAACTACTTTGCTAACTACCGCTCGCTTGTTTGTGTCAGGCTTACATTGCACCTTGCTGGAGTAGCCTGGGCGAGTCACATAGTCTCACCTGATGTGAGGCCTGCTAGGTGAGACACATAGGCAACAGTTAGGCAACTTTATTCCGAAACGTTTCGCCTACACAGTAGGCTTCTTCAGTCGAATACAGAAAGTAGGCAGGAACAGTAGAGATGTGAAGACGATGTAATCAGTCCATCACCCTTGTAGTCGTAGAATTTGAGGTTGTCAGTCCCTCAGCCTGGAGAAGTTCAGTTCCATAGTCAGGAACTATCTGAGGATCAAGCGACAGTGCGGAGACTTAAATAATGTCTGAAGGAGAGGTGCAGAGTAGTAGTAGTAGTAGTAGTAGTAGTAGTAGTAGTGAGAATGTAGCCACTGAGAGGTCATGTCCCTCTCAGATCCAACAATTCTAACTTGAAAAGTTTGTCCAAGGTGTTTTCTGTACCAAGATGCCATGTGTTGCAGTGTCTGACAAGATGAACATCAGAATGGTATACAGTACCGACAGGTTGGTAGGTAAGACACATAGGCAACAGTTAGGCGAAACGTTTCGGAATAAAGTTGCCTAACGGTTGCCTATGTGTCTTACCTACCAACCTGTCGGTATTGTATACCATTTTGATGTGAGGCCTGTAGTCGAGAAATAGCTCTCTCCACAGCTGGTCATCGCTCGACCAGCACCTCTCTCTCTCTCTCTCTCTCTCTCTCTCTCTCTCTCTCTCTCTCTCTCTCTCTCTCTCTCTCTCTCTCTCTCTCTCTCTCTCTCTCTCTCTCTCTCCAGGGATCTCTTTCGTCTCTGGCTATTGGTTAGTTATTTAGACTCTGTTTTGATCGTATGGTTTCCCAAGTAAATTGAAACACATCTTGTAACTGTGTTGACAGATTTCTGACCTTTTACCGAGGTTATGTGTCATACTGACAATCTAAGTCAATCCAAGTCCCTAGCTGAAGCTTCTGACCTATTTTATGTGGCATCTACGCACCGTTGTAGTCGGGGATTTGGTTATGCTAAACTTGGATTCAGTATTAAGGAAGTTTTATGATGGAAGGGCTGATAGTTCCCAGTTAGGTTTGTTATTTTGTTTCCTTGTTCCTGACGCTGTGCTGCTGCCTGTATTCTGCTTCGGCAAATTGTTCGTCTTATTGTTCAAGCAAGCTGTTTTGATTGCCTTGTTAGTCAAGATAGATTATTTGTCGACTAGTGTTAGTCACTTTTTAAGTCTAAGCCGAGTCTACTCAGACATAACAAGCACTTTAAGCACAAACATTCGCACACACACACACTTGTACATAGTAACGTACTAGACGGTACTTGCGAGCCGTACTGCTACGAGATGTTCTGTCGAAATTATACTACTATATGTACCATTTAACTTTCAAATATCTTATATCTTAAATTATATCAGATTCATTTTCTCTCATTTTGTCCACCTAGACAGCTTTCTTCATAAATTTCTCAGTCTTTATTTCGTTAGTATCCTGTCAGTTGCAATCCTAAAATACTGTTAAAATTCGTCGTAGTTTTGTGGAATAACTGGACCAGAATACTTTCTGACTGCTTGTTATAAAAACCAGAAATATGCTGAATGCTAGAGGCGGAGACCTTCTAGTATTCTCTGGAGATGTCTATATAGATATCGCGTTTTTGTAACAGTGTCTCCAACACTGTGTGTCTCCAACACTATGTCTCTACAACACTATGTGTCTCCAACACTGTCTATCTCCAACACTGTCTCTCTCCAACACTATGTGTCTCCAACACTATGTCTCTCCAACACTATGTGTCTCCAACACTGTCTCTCTCCAACACTGTCTCTCTCCAACACTATGTGTCTCCAACACTGCAACTCCAACATTGCATATCTCCAACAGTCTGGAGGATTTACATTGGTCTGGGGACCGAGGTTTCAGAACTGCTGTGTAAGGCTCCCTCACCCTGGATTCCAGACGGGCGTGAGGATATTTGTATGTATAACGCTGTCCACCTTCCATGGGGGGGGGGGGAGGAGCACTAGCAGGAGGACGTGGAGCACTAGTAAGAAGAACAGGAGTAGGAGCACTAGCAGGAGGACGTGGAGCACTAGTAAGAAGAACAGGAGTAGGAGCACTAGCAGGAGGACGTGGAGCACTAGTAAGAAGAACAGGAGTAGGAGCACTAGCAGGAGGACGTGGAGCACTAGTAAGAAGAACAGGAGTAGGAGCACTAGCAGGAGGACGTGGAGCACTAGTAAGAAGAACAGGAGTAGGAGCACTAGCAGGAGGACGTGGAGCACTAGTAAGAAGAACAGGAGTAGGAGCACTAGCAGGAGGACGTGGAGCACTAGTAAGAAGAACAGGAGTAGGAGCACTAGGAGGAGGACGTGGAGCACTAGTAACAAGAACAGGAGTAGGAGCACTAGCAGGAGGACGTGGAGCACTAGTAAGAAGAACAGGAGTAGGAGCACTAGCAGGAGGACGTGGAGCACTAGTAACAAGAACAGGAGTAGGAGCACTAGCAGGAGGACGTGGAGCACTAGTAAGAAGAACAGGAGTAGGAGCACTAGCAGGAGGACGTGGAGCACTAGTAACAAGAACAGGAGTAGGAGCACTAGCAGGAGGACGTGGAGCACTAGTAAGAAGAACAGGAGTAGGAGCACTAGCAGGAGGACGTGGAGCACTAGTAAGAAGAACAGGAGTAGGAGCACTAGCAGGAGGACGTGGAGCACTAGTAAGAAGAACAGGAGTAGGAGCACTAGCAGGAGGACGTGGAGCACTAGTAAGAAGAACAGGAGTAGGAGCACTAGGAGGAGGACGTGGAGCACTAGTAAGAAGAACAGGAGTAGGAGCACTAGCAGGAGGACGTGGAGCAATAGTAAGAAAAACACGAGTAGGAGCACTAGGAGGAGGACGTGGAGCACTAGTAAGAAGAACAGGAGTAGGAGCACTAGCAGGAGGACGTGGAGCACTAGTAAGAAGAACAGGAGTAGGAGCAGTAAAGTAACTAGTGTTCCACCAGCCCAGTAACTGGTGTTCCACCAGCCCAGTAACTGGTGTTCCACCAGCCCAGTAACTGGTGTTCCACCAGCCCAGTAACTGGTGTTCCACCAACGCAGTAACTGGTGTTCCACCAACGCAGTAACTGGTGTTCCACCAACGCAGTAACTGGTGTTCCACCAGCCCAGTAACTGGTGTTCCACAAGCCTAGTAACTGGTGTTCCACCAGCCCAGTAACTGGTGTTCCACCAACGCAGTAACTGGTGTTCCACCAACGCAGTAACTGGTGTTCCACCAACGCAGTAACTGGTGTTCCACCAGCCCAGTAACTGGTGTTCCACCAGCCCAGTAACTGGTGTTCCACCAACGCAGTAACTGGTGTTCCACCAGCCCAGTAACTGGTGTTCCACCAACGCAGTAACTGGTGTTCCACCAGCCCAGTAACTGGTGTTCCACCAACGCAGTAACTGGTGTTCCACCAGCCCAGTAACTGGTGTTCCACCAACGCAGTAACTGGTGTTCCACCAGCCCAGTAACTGGTGTTCCACCAGCCCAGTAACTGGTGTTCCACCAACGCAGTAATTGGTGTTCCACCAGCCCAGTAACTGGTGTTCCACCAGCCCAGTAACTGGTGTTCCACCAGCCCAGTAACTGGTGTTCCACCAGCCCAGTAACTGGTGTTCCACCAACGCAGTAACTGGTGTTCCACCAGCCCAGTAACTGGTGTTCCACCAGCCCAGTAACTGGTGTTCCACCAACGCAGTAACTGGTGTTCCACCAGCCCAGTAACTGGTGTTCCACCAGCCCAGTAACTGGTGTTCCACCAACGCAGTAACTGGTGTTCCACCAGCCCAGTAACTGGTGTTCCACCAACGCAGTAACTGGTGTTCCACCAGCCCAGTAACTGGTGTTCCACCAGCCCAGTAACTGGCGTTCCACCAGCCCAGTAACTGGTGTTCCACCAGCCCAGTAACTGGTGTTCCACCAACGCAGTAACGTGTTCCACCAACGCAGTAACTGGTGTTCCACCAGCCCAGTAACTGGTGTTCCACCAGCCCAGTAACTGGTGTTCCACCTGCCCAGTAACTGGTGTTCCACCAACGCAGTAACTGGTGTTCCACCAGCCCAGTAACTGGTGTTCCACCAACGCAGTAACTGGTGTTCCACCAGCCCAGTAACTGGTGTTCCACCAATGCAGTAACTGGTGTTCCACCAGCCCAGTAACTGGTGTTCCACCAACGCAGTAACTGGTGTTCCACCAACGCAGTAACTGGTGTTCCACCAGCCCAGTAACTGGTGTTCCACCAGCCCAGTAACTGGTGTTCCACCAGCCCAGTAACTGGTGTTCCACCAACGCAGTAACTGGTGTTCCACCAGCCCAGTAACTGGTGTTCCACCAACGCAGTAACTGGTGTTCCACCAGCCCAGTAACTGGTGTTCCACCAGCCCAGTAACTGGTGTTCCACCAGCCCAGTAACTGGTGTTCCACCAGCCCAGTAACTGGTGTTCCACCAGCCCAGTAACTGGTGTTCCACCAGCGCAGTAACTGGTGTTCCACCAGCCCAGTAACTGGTGTTCCACCAGCCCAGTAACTGGTGTTCCACCAGCCCAGTAACTGGTGTTCCACCAACGCAGTAACTGGTGTTCCACCAGCCCAGTAACTGGTGTTCCACCAGCCCAGTAACTGGTGTTCCACCAACGCAGTAACTGGTGTTCCACCAGCCCAGTAACTGGTGTTCCACCAGCCCAGTAACTGGTGTTCCACCAACGCAGTAGCTGGTGTTCCACCAGCCCAGCAACTGGTGTTCCACCAGCCCAGTAACTGGTGTTCCACCAACGCAGTAACTGGTGTTCCACCAGCCCAGTAACTGGTGTTCCACCAACGCAGTAACTGGTGTTCCACCAACGCAGTAACTGGTGTTCCACCAGCCCAGTAACTGGTGTTCCACCAGCCCAGTAACTGGTGTTCCACCAGCCCAGTAACTGGTGTTCCACCAACGCAGTAACTGGTGTTCCACCAACGCAGTAACTGGTGTTCCACCAGCGCAGTAACTGGTGTTCCACCAGCCCAGTAACTGGTGTTCCACCAGCCCAGTAACTGGTGTTCCACCAGCCCAGTAACTGGTGTTCCACCAGCCCAGTAACTGGTATTCCACCAGCCCAGTAACTGGTGTTCCATCAACGCAGTAACTGGTGTTCCACCAGCCCAGTAACTGGTGTTCCACCAACGTAGTAACTGGTGTTCCACCAGCCCAGTAACTGGTGTTCCACCAACGTAGTAACTGGTGTTCCACCAGCCCAGTAACTGGTGTTCCACCAGCCCAGTAACTGGTGTTCCACCAACGCAGTAACTGGTGTTCCACCAGCCCAGTAACTGGTGTTCCACCAGCCCAGTAACTGGTGTTCCACCAACGCAGTAACTGGTGTTCCACCAGCCCAGTAACTGGTGTTCCACCAGCCCAGTAACTGGTGTTCCACCAGCCCAGTAACTGGTGTTCCACCAACGCAGTAACTGGTGTTCCACCAACGCAGTAACTGGTGTTCCACCAACGCAGTAACTGGTGTTCCACCAGCCCAGTAACTGGTGTTCCACCAGCCCAGTAACTGGTGTTCCACCAGCCCAGTAACTGGTGTTCCACCAACGCAGTAACTGGTGTTCCACCAACGCAGTAACTGGTGTTCCATCATCGCAGTAACTGGTGTTCCACCAACGCAGTAACTGGTGTTCCACCAGCCCAGTAACTGGTGTTCCACCAGCCCAGTAACTGGTGTTCCACCACTGGTGTTCCACCAGCCCAGTAACTGGTATTCCACCGCCCAGTAACTGGTGTTCCCACCAGTAACTGGTGTTCCACCAGCAGTAACTGGTGTTCCACCAACGTAGTAACTGGTGTTCCACCAGCCCAGTAACTGGTGTTCAACACTGGTGTTCCACCAGCCCAGTAACTGGTGTTCCACCAACGCAGTAACTGGTGTTCCACCAGCCCAGTAACTGGTGTTCCACCCGCCCAGTAACTGGTGTTCCACCAGCCCAGTAACTGGTGTTCCACCAACGCAGTAACTGGTGTTCCACCAACGCAGTAACTGGTGTTCCACCAGCCCAGTAACTGGTGTTCCACCAGCCCAGTAACTGGTGTTCCACCAACGCAGTAACTGGTGTTCCACCAACGCAGTAACTGGTGTTCCACCAACGCAGTAACTGGTGTTCCAGTAACTGGTGTTCCACCAGCCCAGTAACTGGTGTTCCACCGCAGTAACTGGTGTTCCACCAACCCAGTAACTGGTGTTCCACCAGCCCAGTAACTGGTGTTCCACCAGCCCAGTAACTGGTGTTCCACCAGCCCAGTAACTGGTGTTCCACCACCAGTAACTGGTGTTCCACCAGCCCAGTAACTGGTGTTCCACCAACGCAGTAACTGGTGTTCCAGCATCCCAGTAACTGGTGTTCCACCAACGCAGTAACTGGTGTTCCACCACCAGTAACTGGTGTTCCACCAGCCCAGTAACTGGTGTTCCACCAACCAGTAACTGGTGTTCCACCAACGCAGTAACTGGTGTTCCACCATGGCAGTAACTGGTGTTCCACCACCAGTAACTGGTGTTCCACCAACGCAGTAACTGGTGTTCCACCAACGCAGTAACTGGTGTTCCCACCACCAGTAACTGGTGTTCCACCAGCCCAGTAACTGGTGTTCCACCACCAGTAACTGGTGTTCCACCGCAGTAACTGGTGTTCCACCAGCCCAGTAACTGGTGTTCCACCAACGCAGTAACTGGTGTTCCACCAACGCAGTAACTGGTGTTCCACCAACGCAGTAACTGGTGTTCCACCAACGCAGTAACTGGTGTTCCACCAGGCCAGTAACTGGTGTTCCACCAACGCAGTAACTGGTGTTCCACCAACGCAGCAACTGGTGTTCCACCAACGCAGTAACTGGTGTTCCACCAGCCCAGTAACTGGTGTTCCACCAACGCAGTAACTGGTGTTCCACCAACGCAGTAACTGGTGTTCCATCAACGCAGTAACTGGTGTTCCACCAACGCAGTAACTGGTGTTCCACCAACGCAGTAACTGGTGTTCCACCAACGCAGTAACTGGTGTTCCACCAACGCAGTAACTGGTGTTCCACCAACGCAGTAACTGGTGTTCCACCAACGCAGTAACTGGTGTTCCACCAACGCAGTAACTGGTGTTCCACCAACGCAGTAACTGGTGTTCCACCAACGCAGTAACTGGTGTTCCACCAACGCAGTAACTGGTGTTCCACCAACGCAGTAACTGGTGTTCCACCAACGCAGTAACTGGTGTTCCACCAACGCAGTAACTGGTGTTCCACCAACGCAGTAACTGGTGTTCCATCAACGCAGTAACTGGTGTTCCACCAACGCAGTAACTGGTGTTCCACCAGGCCAGTAACTGGTGTTCCATCAACGCAGTAACTGGTGTTCCACCAACGCAGTAACTGGTGTTCCACCAGGCCAGTAACTGGTGTTCCACCAGCCCAGTAACTGGTGTTCCACCAACGCAGTAACTGGTGTTCCACCAGCCCAGTAACTGGTGTTCCACCAACGCAGTAACTGGTGTTCCACCAACGCAGTAACTGGTGTTCCACCAGGCCAGTAACTGGTGTTCCACCAGCCCAGTAACTGGTGTTCCACCAACGCAGTAACTGGTGTTCCACCAGCCCAGTAACTGGTGTTCCACCAACGCAGTAACTGGTGTTCCACCAGCCCAGTAACTGGTGTTCCACCAGCCCAGTAACTGGTGTTCCACCAGCCCAGTAACTGGTGTTCCACCAACGCAGTAACTGGTGTTCCACCCGGCCAGTAACTGGTGTTCCACCAACGCAGTAACTGGTGTTCCATCAACGCAGTAACTGGTGTTCCACCAACGCAGTAACTGGTGTTCCACCAGCCCAGTAACCGGTGTTCCACCAACGCAGTAACTGGTGTTCCACCAACGCAGTAACTGGTGTTCCACCAACGCAGTAACTGGTGTTCCACCAACGCAGTAACTGGTGTTCCACCAACGCAGTAACTGGTGTTCCACCAACGCAGTAACTGGTGTTCCATCAACGCAGTAACTGGTGTTCCACCAACGCAGTAACTGGTGTTCCACCAACGCAGTAACTGGTGTTCCACCAACGCAGTAACTGGTGTTCCACCAACGCAGTAACTGGTGTTCCACCAGCCCAGTAACCGGTGTTCCACCAGCCCAGTAACCGGTGTTCCACCAACGCAGTAACTGGTGTTCCACCAGCCCAGTAACCGGTGTTCCACCAACGCAGTAACTGGTGTTCCACCAGCCCAGTAACTGGTGTTCCACCAGCCCAGTAACCGGTGTTCCACCAACGCAGTAACTGGTGTTCCACCAGCCCAGTAACCGGTGTTCCACCAACGCAGTAACTGGTGTTCCACCAGCCCAGTAACCGGTGTTCCACCAGGCCAGTAACCGGTGTTCCACCAACGCAGTAACCGGTGTTCCACCAGGCCAGTAACCGGTGTTCCACCAGCCCAGTAACCGGTGTTCCACCAGGCCAGTAACCGGTGTTCCACCAACGCAGTAACTGGTGTTCCACCAGCCCAGTAACCGGTGTTCCACCAACGCAGTAACTGGTGTTCCACCAGCCCAGTAACCGGTGTTCCACCAGCCCAGTAACCGGTGTTCCACCAACGCAGTAACTGGTGTTCCACCAGCCCAGTAACCGGTGTTCCACCAGCCCAGTAACCGGTGTTCCACCAGCCCAGTAACCGGTGTTCCACCAGCCCAGTAACCGGTGTTCCACCAACGCAGTAACTGGTGTTCCACCAGCCCAGTAACCGGTGTTCCACCAGCCCAGTAACCGGTGTTCCACCAACGCAGTAACTGGTGTTCCACCAGGCCAGTAACCGGTGTTCCACCAACGCAGTAACTGGTGTTCCACCAGCCCAGTAACCGGTGTTCCACCAGCCCAGTAACCGGTGTTCCACCAACGCAGTAACTGGTGTTCCACCAGCCCAGTAACCGGTGTTCCATCAACGCAGTAACCGGTGTTCCACCAGCCCAGTGACCGGTGTTCCACCAACGCAGTAACTGGTGTTCCACCAACGCAGTAACCGGTGTTCCACCAGCCCAGTAACCGGTGTTCCACCAGCCCAGTAACCGGTGTTCCACCAGCCCAGTAACCGGTGTTCCACCAGCCCAGTAACCGGTGTTCCACCAGCCCAGTAACCGGTGTTCCACCAGCCCAGTAACCGGTGTTCCACCAGCCCAGTAACTGGTGTTCCACCAGCCCAGTAACTGGTGTTCCACCAGCCCAGTAACCGGTGTTCCACCAGCCCAGTAACCGGTGTTCCACCAGCCCAGTAACTGGTGTTCCACCAGCCCAGTAACTGGTGTTCCACCAGCCCAGTAACTGGTGTTCCACCAGCCCAGTAACCGGTGTTCCACCAGCCCAGTAACTGGTGTTCCACCAGCCCAGTAACTGGTGTTCCACCAGCCCAGTAACCGGTGTTCCACCAGCCCAGTAACTGGTGTTCCACCAGCCCAGTAACTGGTGTTCCACCAGCCCAGTAACCGGTGTTCCACCAGCCCAGTAACTGGTGTTCCACCAGCCCAGTAACTGGTGTTCCACCAGCCCAGTAACCGGTGTTCCACCAGCCCAGTAACTGGTGTTCCACCAGCCCAGTAACTGGTGTTCCACCAGCCCAGTAACCGGTGTTCCACCAGCCCAGTAACCGGTGTTCCACCAGCCCAGTAACTGGTGTTCCACCAGCCCAGTAACTGGTGTTCCACCAGCCCAGTAACCGGTGTTCCACCAGCCCAGTAACTGGTGTTCCACCAGCCCAGTAACTGGTGTTCCACCAGCCCAGTAACTGGTGTTCCACCAGCCCAGTAACTGGTGTTCCACCAGCCCAGTAACCGGTGTTCCACCAGCCCAGTAACCGGTGTTCCACCAGCCCAGTAACCGGTGTTCCACCAGCCCAGTAACCGGTGTTCCACCAGCCCAGTAAGCCCAGTAACTGGTGTTCCACCAGCCCAGTAACTGGTGTTCCACCAGCCCAGTAACCGGTGTTCCACCAGCCCAGTAACTGGTGTTCCACCAGCCCAGTAACCGGTGTTCCACCAGCCCAGTAACCGGTGTTCCACCAGCCCAGTAACCGGTGTTCCACCAGCCCAGTAACAGTGGTGTTCCACCAGCCCAGTAACCGGTGTTCCACCAGCCCAGTAACCGGTGTTCCACCAGTACCAGCCCAGTAACCGGTGTTCCACCAGCCCAGTAACGGGTGTTCCACCAGCCCAGTAAGCCCAGTAACTGGTGTTCCACCAGCCCAGTAAGCCCAGTAACCGGTGTTCCACCAGCCCAGTAACCGGTGTTCCACCAGCCCAGTAACCGGTGTTCCACCAGCCCAGTAACTGGTGTTCCACCAGCCCAGTAACTGGTGTTCCACCAGCCCAGTAACCGGTGTTCCACCAGCCCAGTAACTGGTGTTCCACCAGCCCAGTAACTGGTGTTCCACCAGCCCAGTAACCGGTGTTCCACCAGCCCAGTAACTGGTTTTCCACCAGCCCAGTAACTGGTGTTCCACCAGCGCAGTAACCGGTGTTCCACCAGCCCAGTAACCGGTGTTCCACCAGCCCAGTAACCGGTGTTCCACCAGCCCAGTAACCGGTGTTCCACCAGCCCAGTAACCGGTGTTCCACCAGCCCAGTAACCGGTGTTCCACCAGCCCAGTAACCGGTGTTCCACCAGCCCAGTAACCGGTGTTCCACCAGCCCAGTAACCGGTGTTCCACCAGCCCAGTAACCGGTGTTCCACCAGCCCAGTAACCGGTGTTCCACCAGCCCAGTAACCGGTGTTCCACCAGCCCAGTAACCGGTGTTCCACCAGCCCAGTAACTGGTGTTCCACCAGCCCAGTAACCGGTGTTCCACCAGCCCAGTAACCGGTGTTCCACCAGCCCAGTAACCGGTGTTCCACCAGCCCAGTAACCGGTGTTCCACCAGCCCAGTAACTGGTGTTCCACCAGCCCAGTAACTGGTGTTCCACCAGCCCAGTAACCGGTGTTCCACCAGCCCAGTAACCGGTGTTCCACCAGCCCAGTAACCGGTGTTCCACCAGCCCAGTAACCGGTGTTCCACCAGCCCAGTAACTGGTGTTCCACCAGCCCAGTAACTGGTGTTCCACCAGCCCAGTAACCGGTGTTCCACCAGCCCAGTAACCGGTGTTCCACCAGCCCAGTAACCGGTGTTCCACCAGCCCAGTAACTGGTGTTCCACCAGCCCAGTAACTGGTGTTCCACCAGCCCAGTAACTGGTGTTCCACCAGCCCAGTAACCGGTGTTCCACCAGCCCAGTAACCGGTGTTCCACCAGCCCAGTAACCGGTGTTCCACCAGCCCAGTAACCGGTGTTCCACCAGCCCAGTAACTGGTGTTCCACCAGCCCAGTAACTGGTGTTCCACCAGCCCAGTAACCGGTGTTCCACCAGCCCAGTAACCGGTGTTCCACCTGCCCAGTAACTGGTGTTCCACCAGCCCAGTAACCGGTGTTCCACCAGCCCAGTAACTGGTGTTCCACCAGCCCAGTAACTGGTGTTCCACCAGCCCAGTAACCGGTGTTCCACCAGCCCAGTAACCGGTGTTCCACCTGCCCAGTAACTGGTGTTCCACCAGCCCAGTAACCGGTGTTCCACCAGCCCAGTAACTGGTGTTCCACCAGCCCAGTAACCGGTGTTCCACCAGCCCAGTAACCGGTGTTCCACCAGCCCAGTAACTGGTGTTCCACCAACGCAGTAACCGGTGTTCCACCAGCCCAGTAACCGGTGTTCCACCAGCCCAGTAACCGGTGTTCCACCAGCCCAGTAACTGGTGTTCCACCAGCCCAGTCCGCCAGCCCAGTAACTGGTGTTCCACCAGCCCAGTAACCGGTGTTCCACCAGCCCAGTAACCGGTGTTCCACCAGCCCAGTAACTGGTGTTCCACCAGCCCAGTAACCGGTGTTCCACCAGCCCAGTAACTGGTGTTCCACCAGCCCAGTAACCGGTGTTCCACCAGCCCAGTAACTGGTGTTCCACCAGCCCAGTAACCGGTGTTCCACCAGCCCAGTAACTGGTGTTCCACCAGCCCAGTAACCGGTGTTCCACCAGCCCAGTAACCGGTGTTCCACCTGCCCTCTAACAGTAATTTCATAAATACGTCGTTCTGGCCCAGGAACGCACCACCGCAACATCCACCGTGATCCGTAATCCAATTTGACGTACTTCCGCTGTGTTATTTGCTACGAGAACATCGGTGTTACGGTGTAATTTTTAACGTTATATCACTCGTGTTTTACGAGGGTTTCGCCTGACTTATCGCTCCAGGAAAAATGCTCCTTTGGTCACTAATAATTTAGCCTCACGACTAATAATTTAAAGTCTGGTGATGGATCTCCTTTCCTAGCGAAATGCCATGCATTGCTGTTACTATTACTGTCTATGATAATCTGTCTAGCTCACCTCTTTCTTTCCGTCCCCGTTTGGGGCTTGCCAATGGTTCGGAACAGCGCGAAACGTCTCTAGAACGTTTCTAGGTGCTGAAATTTGCATGTATCGTCATGTATACACCAGTCCGATGGCCTACGACGCCTGGAATCATGTATAATATTCATGGGGAAAGAATTGTGGGTATAAGGAGAGATCGTAGCCAGCAGGATTCGATCCCACTACAAGGAGGCTGGTAAGGTCCCCCACTCAGGCACAGATGCCACATAAGCTGGGCAGCCTGGGCACACAAGTGGTCCTTAGGCTGAGAAAAGTCTTATTTCATTCTACTCCCATATATACTGACCTCACAAACTATCAAGACTTATCCAGGCTTTATCAAGACTTATCCAGCCTTTATTAAGACTTATCCAGGCTTTATTAAGACTTATCCAGGCTTTATCAAGACTTATCCAGGCTTTATCAAGACTTATCCAGGCTTTATCAAGACTTACCCAGGCTTTATCAAGACATCCAGGCCTTATCAAGACTTATCCAGGCTTTATCAAGACTTATCCAGGCTTTATCAAGACTTATCCAGGCTTTATCAAGACTTATCCAGGCTTTATCAAGACTTATCCAGGCTTTATCAAGACTTACCCAGGCTTTATCAAGACTTATCCAGGCTTTATCAAGACTTATCCAGGCTTTATTAAGACTTATCCAGGCTTTATCAATACTTATCCAGGCTTTATCAAGACTTACCAGGCTTTATCAAGACTTACCCAGGCTTTATCAAGACTTATCCAGGCTTTATCAAGACTTATTAAGGCTTTATCAAGACTTACCCAGGCTTTATCAAGACTTATCCAGGCTTTATCAAGACTTATCCAGGCTTTATCAAGACTTACCCAGGCTTTATCAAGACTTATCCAGGCTTTATCAAGACTTTTCCAGGCTTTATCAAGACTTATCCAGGCTTTATCAAGACTTATCCAGGCTTTATCAAGACTTATCCAGGCTTTATCAAGACTTATCCATGCTTTATCAAGACTTATCCAGGCTTTATCAAGACTTATCCAGGCTTTATCAAGACTTATTCAGGCTTTATTAAGACTTATCCAGGCTTTATCAAGACTTACCCAGGCTTTATCAAGACTTACCCAGGCTTTATCCATACTTATCCAGGCTTTATTAAGACTTATCCAGCCTTTATTAAGACTTACCCAGGCTTTATCAAGACTTATCCAGGCTTTATCAAGACTTACCCAGGCTTTATCAAGACTTACCCAGGCTTTATCAAGACTTACCCAGGCTTTATCAAGACTTATCCAGGCTTTATCAAGACTTCCAGGCTTTATCAAGACTTATCCAGGCTTTATCAAGACTTATCCAGGCTTTATCAAGACTTATCCAGGCTTTATCAAGACTTATCCAGGCTTTATCAAGACTTACCCAGGCTTTATCAAGACTTATCCAGGCTTTATCAAGACTTATCCAGGCTTTATCAAGACTTATCCAGGCTTTATCAAGACTTATTCAGGCTTTATTAAGACTTATCCAGGCTTTATCAAGACTTACCCAGGCTTTATCAAGACTTATCCAGGCTTTATCCATACTTATCCAGGCTTTATTAAAACTTACCAGGCTTTATTAAGACTTATCCAGGGTTTATTAAGACTTATCCAGGCTTTATCAAGACTTATCCAGGCTTTATCAAGACTTATTCAGGCTTTATCAAGACTTATCCAGGCTTTATCAAGACTTATCCAGGCTTTATCAAGACTTATCCAGGCTTTATCAAGGCTTATCCGGGCTTTATCAAGACTTATCCAGGCTTTATCAAGACTTATCCAGGCTTTATTAAGACTTACCCAGGCTTTATCAAGACTTATCCAGGCTTTATCAAGACTTATCCAGGCTTTATCAAGACTTAGCCAGGCTTTATCAAGGCTTATTCAAGCTTTAAGCTTTATCAAGACTTATCCAAGCTTTATCAACATTATCCAAGCTTTATCAGAATTATCTGAGCTTTATCAAGACCAACTATTACATTTACCGTTGAAGCGGTAAACCCGCAGGAACCCCCCACTACCATCAAGGGGGAGGTAGGAGCGAGAGGCAGCCAAGTTTGATCCGAGGAAGAGGAGGAGGAGAAACACTTGAGACGAGCTCTAGCTCCCGGGATCAAGAACCCTCTCCCACAATAGAGCCTCGTCAGGACCTCTCAATTACCTCTAATGTAATTGAGTCTCAAATGTAATATTTGGAGGGACCTTAACGAGGAAATGTAATCTTGGCTGTGATTGGCTGATAACAGTAATGTAATCGAGTAAGGAGGAGGCAGGAGAGAGTAATTTTCAGCCTCTGATTACCTTAAGAAAGGTAATCTATTTCAAGGGTAATTTTTAAAACGTAATTAAAGTATAATTTTAAAAATATAATTTGAAAAATTATTACTTAGAAATGTAATTACCGAGAAGTTTAAAGTAAATTATTTAAAATATAATTAAATAATTACTTTAAATAATTACATCAAAATGTAATTTGAGAAATTACTTTTAAAATATAATTTAAAAAATTACTTTTGAAATATTAAAAAAATAATTATGTTAAAATATAATTAAAAAATATAATTTAATTATAAAACATATTTAAAAATAATCACATTTAAGCAATAATAATATAATCTGTCAGGAAGATAATTACTTAGTAATATAATCGATTAAAATGTAATAATTTCAATAATATAATTGGAAGGTAATCTTTTTATTTTGTGTGTGTGTGTGTGTGTGTGTGTGTGTGTGTGTGTGTGTGTGTGTGTGTGTTGTGTGTGTGTGTGTTGTGTGTGTGTGTGTGTGTGTGTGTGTGTGTGTTGTGTGTGTGTGTGTGTGTGTGTGTGTGTGTGTGTGTGTGTGTGTGTTGTGTGTGTGTGTGTGTGTGTGTGTGTGTGTGGCGTGTGTGATTGTGTGTGTAGTGTGTGTGTGTGTTGTGTGTGTGTGTGTGTGTGTGTGTGTGTGTGTGTGTGTGTGTGTGTGTTGTGTGTGTGTGTGTGTGTGTGTGTGTGTGTTGTGTGTGTGTGTGTGTGTGTGTGTGTGTGTGTGTGTGTTGTGTGTGTGTGTGTGTGTGTTGTGTGTGTGTGTGTGTAGTGTGTGTGTGTGTGTAGTGTGTGTGTGTGTGTTGTGTGTGTGTGTGTGTGTGTGTGTGTGTGTGTGTGTGTGTTGTGTGTGTGTGTGTGTGTGTGTGTGTTGTGTGTGTGTGTGTGTAGTGTGTGTGTGTGTGTGTGTGTGTGTTGTGTGTGTGTGTGTGTGTATGTGTGTGTGTGTGTGTGTGGTTGTGTGTGTGTGTGTGTGTGTGTGTGTGTGTGTGTGTGTGTGTGTGTGTGTGTATGTGTGTGTGTGTGTGTGTGTGTGTGTGTACTCACCTAGTTGTACTCACCTAGTTGAGGTTGCGGGGGTCGAGTCCGAGCTCCTGGCCCCGCCTCTTCACTGATCGCTACTAGGTCACTCTCCCTGAGCCGTGAGCTTTATCATACCTCTGCTTAAAGCTATGTATGGATCCTGCCTCCACTACATCGCTTCCCAAACTATTCCACTTACTGACTACTCTGTGGCTGAAGAAATACTTCCTAACATCCCTGTGATTCATCTGTGTCTTCAACTTCCAGCTGTGTCCCCTTGTTACTGTGTCCAATCTCTGGAACATCCTGTCTTTGTCCACCTTGTCAATTCCTCTCAGTATTTTGTATGTCGTTATCATGTCCCCCCTATCTCTCCTGTCCTCCATTGTCGTCAGGTTGATTTCCCTTAACCTCTCCTCGTAGGACATACCTCTTAGCTCTGGGACTAGTCTTGTTGCAAACCTTTGCACTTTCTCTAGTTTCTTTACATGCTTGGCTAGGTGTGGGTTCCAAACTGGTGCCGCATACTCCAATATGGCCCTAACATACACGGTGTACAGGGTCCTGAATGATTCCTTATTAAGATGTCGGAATGCTGTTCTGAGGTTTGCTAGGCGCCCATATGCTGCAGCAGTTATTTGGTTGATGTGTGCTTCAGGAGATGTGCCTGGTGTTATACTCACCCCAAGATCTTTTTCCTTGAGTGAGGTTTGTAGTCTCTGGCCCCCTAGACTGTACTCCGTCTGCAGTCTTATTTGCCCTTCCCCAATCTTCATGACTTTGCACTTGGTGGGATTGAACTCCATAAGCCAATTGCTGGACCAGGTCTGCAGCCTGTCCAGATCCCTTTGTAGTTTTGCCTGGTCTTCGATCGAGTGAATTCTTCTCATCAACTTCACGTCATCTGCAAACAGGGACACCTCAGAGTCTATTCCTTCCGTCATGTCGTTAACAAATACCAGAAACAGCACTGGTCCTAGGACTGACCCCTGTGGGACCCCGCTGGTCACAGGTGTGTGTGTGTGTGTGTGTGTATGTGTGTGTGTTGTGTGTGTGTTGTGTGTGTATGTGTGTGTGTATGTGTGTATGTGTGTGTGTGTGTATGTGTGTGTGTTGTGTGTGTTGTGTGTATGTGTGTGTGTGTATGTGTGTTGTGTGTATGTGTATATGTGTGTGTGTGTATGTGTGTTGTGTGTGTGTTGTGTATGTGTGTGTGTATGTGTGTGTGTTGTGTGTGTTGTGTGTGTATGTATGTGTGTGTGTGTATGTGTGTGTGTGTGTGTTGTGTGTGTGTGTGTGTGTGTGTGTGTGTGTGTATGTGTGTGTGTATGTGTGTGTTATATGTGTGTGTGTGCTGTGTGTGTGTATGTGTGTGTGCGTGTTGTGTGTGTGTGTGTGTTGTGCGTGTGTGTGTGTTGTGTATGTGTGTGTGTGTATGTGTGTGTTGTGTGTGTGTTGTGTGTGTTGTGTGTGTGTGTGTGTGTGTTTGTGTGTGTGTGTGTGTGTTGTGTATGTGTGTGTGTGTGTGTTGTGTATGTGTGTGTGTATGTGTGTGTGTTGTGTGTGTATGTGTGTATGTGTGTGTGTGTATGTGTGTGTGTGTGTGTTGTGTATGTGTGTGTGTGTGTGTGTTGTGTGTGTGTGTGTGTGTGTGTGTGTGTGTGTGTGTGTGTATGTGTGTGTGTGTGTGTGTGTGTGTGTGTGTGTGTATGTGTGTGTGTGTGTGTGTGTGTGTGTGTGTATGTGTGTGTGTGTGTGTGTGTGTGTGTGTGTGTGTGTGTGTGTGTGTGTGTGTGTGTGTGTGTGTGTGTGTGTGTGTGTGTGTGTGTGTGTGTTGTGTATGTGTGTGTGTGTGTGTGTGTGTTGTGTATGTGTGTGTGTGTGTGTGTGTGTGTGTGTGTGTGTGTGTGTGTGTGTGTGTGTGTGTGTGTGTGTGTATGTGTGTGTGTGTGTACTCACCTAGTTGTACTCACCTAGTTGAGGTTGCGGGGGTCGAGTCCGAGCTCCTGGCCCCGCCTCTTCACTGATCGCTACTAGGTCACTCTCCCTGAGCCGTGAGCTTTATCGTACCTCTGCTTAAAGCTATGTATGGATCCTGCCTCCACTACATCGCTTCCCAAACTATTCCACTTACTGACTACTCTGTGGCTGAAGAAGTACTTCCTAACATCCCTGTGATTCATCTGTGTCTTTAGCTTCCAACTGTGTCCCCTTGTTACTGTGTCCAATCTCTGGAACATCCTGTTTTTGTCCACCTTGTCAATTCCTCTCAGTATTTTGTATGTCGTTATCATGTCCCCCCTATCTCTCCTGTCCTCCAGTGTCGTCAGGTTGATTTCCCTTAACCTCTCCTCGTAGGACATACCTCTTAGCTCTGGGACTAGTCTTGTTGCAAACCTTTGCACTTTCTCTAGTTTCTTTACGTGCTTGGCTAGGTGTGGGTTCCAAACTGGTGCCGCATACTCCAATATGGGCCTAACGTATACGGTGTACAGGGTCCTGAACGATTCCTTATTAAGATGTCGGAATGCTGTTCTGAGGTTTGCTAGGCGCCCATATGCTGCAGCAGTTATTTGGTTGATGTGCGCTTCAGGAGATGTGCCTGGTGTTATACTCACCCCAAGATCTTTTTCCTTGAGTGAGGTTTGTAGTCTCTGACCCCCTAGACTGTACTCCGTTTGCGGCCTTCTTTGCCCTTCCCCAATCTTCATGACTTTGCACTTGGTGGGATTGAACTCCAGGAGCCAATTGCTGGACCAGTTCTGCAGCCTGTCCAGATCCCTTTGTAGTTCTGCCTGGTCTTCGATCGAGTGTATTCTTCTCATCAACTTCACGTCATCTGCAAACAGGGACACCTCAGAGTCTATTCCTTCCGTCATGTCGTTCACAAATACCAGAAACAGCACTGGTCCTAGGACTGACCCCTGCGGGACCCCGCTGGTCACAGGTGCCCACTCTGACACCTCGCCACGTACCATGACTCGCTGCTGTCTTCCTGACAAGTATTCCCTGATCCATTGTAGTGCCTTCCCTGTTATCCCTGCTTGGTCCTCCAGTTTTTGCACCAATCTCTTGTGTGGAACTGTGTCAAACGCCTTCTTGCAGTCCAAGAAAATGCAATCCACCCACCCCTCTCTCTCTTGTCTTACTGCTGTCACCATGTCATAGAACTCCAGTAGGTTTGTGACACAGGATTTCCCGTCCCTGAAACCATGCTGGCTGCTGTTGATGAGATCATTCCTTTCTAGGTGTTCCACCACTCTTCTCCTGATAATCTTCTCCATGATTTTGCATACTATACATGTCAGTGACACTGGTCTGTAGTTTAATGCTTCATGTCTGTCTCCTTTTTTAAAGATTGGGACTACATTTGCTGTCTTCCATGCCTCAGGCAATCTCCCTGTTTCGATAGATGTATTGAATATTGTTGTTAGGGGTACACATAGCGCCTCTGCTCCCTCTCTCAATACCCATGGGGAGATGTTATCTGGCCCCATTGCCTTTGAGGTATCTAGCTCACTCAGAAGCCTCTTCACTTCTTCCTCGGTTGTGTGCACTGTGTCCAGCACTTGGTGGTGTGCCCCACCTCTCCGTCTTTCTGGAGTCCCTTCTGTCTCCTCTGTGAACACTTCTTTGAATCTCTTGTTGAGTTCTTCACATACTTCCCGGTCATTTCCTGTTGTCTCTCCTCCTTCCTTCCTTAGCCTGATTACCTGGTCCTTGACTGTTGTTTTCCTCCTGATGTGGCTGTACAACAGTTTCGGGTCAGATTTGGCTTTCGCTGCTATGTCATTTTCATATTGTCTTTGGGCCTCCCTTCTTATCTGTGCATATTCATTTCTGGCTCTACGACTGTTCTCCTTATTCTCCTGGGTCCTTTGCCTTCTATATTTCTTCCATTCCCTAGCACACTTGGTTTTTGCCTCCCTGCACCTTTGGGTAAACCATGGGCTCATCCTGGCTTTTTCATTACTCCTGTTACCCTTGGGTACAAACCTCTCCTCAGCCTCCTTGCATTTTATTGCTACATATTGCTACATATTGCTACATACATGTGTGTGTGTGTATGTGTGTGTGTGTGTGTGTGTGTGTGTGTATGTGTGTGTGTGTGTGTGTGTGTTGTGTATGTGTGTGTGTGTGTGTTGTGTGTGTGTGTGTGTGTGTGTGTGTGTGTGTGTGTGTGTGTGTGTGTGTGTGTGTGTGTGTGTGTGTGTGTGTGTGTGTGTGTGTGTGTGTGTGTGTGTGTATGTGTGTGTCAGGTTCACTCTGGCGTAATATTATAATGAACACACGAGCTTTCTCAAGAGGAAAGGTTCACTCGGCTTTCTAACTGAGAGAAAGTGTAACCTTGCTTTTCCCTGTGTGTCTCAACAAGTGTTTTTGTCCAAGACACATGTACAACACCTGGGTGTCTTTATTGATGAATAAGACACATGTACAACACCTGGGTGTCTTTATTGATGAATAAGACACATGTACAACACCTGGGTGTCTTTATTGATGAATAAGACACATGTGCAACACCTGGGTGTCTTTATTGATGAATAAGACACATGTACAACACCTGGGTGTCTTTATTGATGAATAAGACACATGTACAACACCTGGGTGTCTTTATTGATGAATAAGACACATGTACAACACCTGGATGACTTTATTGATGAATAAGACACATGTACAACACCTGGGTGTCTTTATTGATGAATAAGACACATGTACAACACCTGGGTGTCTTTATTGATGAATAAGACACATGTACAACACCTGGATGACTTTATTGATGAATAATACACATGTACAACACCTGGGTGTCTTTATTGATGAATAAGACACATGTACAACACCTGGGTGTCTTTATTGATGAATAAGACACATGTACAACACCTGGGTGACTTTATTGATGAATAAGACACATGTACAACACCTGGGTGACTTTATTGATGAATAAGACACATGTGCAACACCTGGGTGACTTTATTGATGAATAAGACACGTGTACAACACCTGTGTGTCTTTATTGATGAATAAAACACATGTACAACACCTGGGTGTCTTTATTGATGAATAAGACACATGTACAACACCTGGGTGACTTTATTGATGAATAAGACACATGTACAACACCTGTGTGTCTTTATTGATGAATAAGACACATGTACAACACCTGGGTGACTTTACTGATGAATAAGACACATGTACAACACCTGGGTGTCTTTATTGATGAATAAGACACATGTACAACACCTGGGTGTCTTTATTGATGAATAAGACACATGTACAACACCTAGGTGACTTTATTGACGAATAAGACACGTACAACACCTAGGTGTCTTTAATGATGAATAAGACACATGTACAACACCTGGGTGCCTTTATTGATGAATAAGACACGTACAACACCTAGGTGTCTTTAATGATGAATAAGACACATGTACAACACCTGGGTGTCTTTATTGATGAATAAGACACATGTACAACACCTGGGTGACTTTACTGATGAATAAGACACATGTACAACACCTGGGTGTCTTTATTGATGAATAAGACACATGTACAACACCTGGGTGACTTTATTGATGAATAAGACACATGTACAACACCTGGGTGTCTTTATTGATGAATAAGACACATGTACAACACCTGGGTGACTTTATTGATGAATAAGACACATGTACAACACCTGAGTGACTTTATTGATGAATAAGACACATGTACAACACCTGGGTGTCTTTATTGATGAATAAGACACATGTACAACACCTGGGTGACTTTACTGATGAATAAGACACATGTACAACAATTGTATGTGTGAAAGAGAGAGAGAGAGAGAGAGAGAGAGAGAGAGAGAGAGAGAGAGAGAGAGACAGAGAGAGAGAGAGAGAGAGAGAGAGAGAGAGAGAGAGAGAGAGAGAGAGAGAGAGAGAGAGAGAGACAGAGAGAGAGACAGAGAGACAGAGAGAGAGACAGAGACAGAGAGAGAGAGAGAGAGAGAGAGAGAGAGAGAGAGAGCAAGAGAGAGAGCAAGAGAGAGAGAGACAGAGACAAAGACAGAGAGAGAGAGAGAGAGAGAGAGAGAGAGAGAGAGAGAGAGAGAGAGACAGAGAGAGAGAGAGAGAGAGAGAGAGAGAGCGGGAGAGGGCAGAGGGACAGAGAGAGAGAGAAAGAGAGAGAGAGAGAGAGAGAGAGAGAGAGAGAGAGAGAGAGAGAGAGAGACAGAGAGAGCAGAGAGAGAAGATGTGCAGACCAGCTAGCAGCACTCTAACTCGCATCTTTCAGCACTGCCTAGTACAGTGTAAATGGCCCTCTCCATGGAAAGAGGCAAATGTAGTCCCTGTTCACAAAAAGAAGAGCAGAGCAGAAATCAGCAACTACAGACCAGTGTCACTCCTGTCAATCACTGGTAAGATCCTTGAGACAATAATCTCAAGACAAATGACAGATTTTTTGACTACCACTCACTACTTTGTGATCGTCAATATGGCTTCAGGAAAGGTTACTCTGCTGCTGATCTGTTGTTAAACCTCTCCACTAAGTGGCACCAGTCACTGGATGAATCCAAAGTCAGCTGTGTGGTGCACTGGACATTGCTGGCGCTTTCGACCAGGGTGTGGCACCAGGGCCTCTTAGCAAAACTTCAAGCACTGGGAATTGCAGGCTCTACGCTATGTCTCCTCAGTGATTACCTTCATGGTAGATCTCTAGGTGTAGTCCTCAATGGAACGGAATCAGCAAGGCATCCTATTGGGGCAAGCGTTCCACAAGGAAGTGTGCTGGGTCCACTGTTATGGAATGTCTACTTCAACGACCTTCTTCATCTCATCCCAGAATCACATGCATATGCAGACGACTGTACACTGACATTCACTTATCCAAGAGAAGAAATGCCAGCTGCTCTAAGCTACATCAATCACCAGCTGAGAGCTATATCGAAAGCAGGAAATAGATGGCAAGTAACATTTGCACCTGAAAAAACGCAAATGATGTTCGTCTCTAGGCACCATGATGGTAATGCTGGCGCAGTAGTAAGGATGAATGGGACGATGTTGGCACCTGGAGAAGAAGTTGATATCCTTGGGGTGAAATTTGACTCCAAACTAACCATGAAGAACCATGTTGTAAATCTTGCAAACAAGGCAGCCAGGAAGCTTACAGCACTTCGCCGTATCTCGCATCTGCTTGACAGTAGGGGTTGCAAGATCCTGTACGAGGCACAAGTACGCTCACACCTTGAGTATGCTCCACTTTCTTGGGCTTGCCCCCCCTCTCATCTGCGACTGCTTGACAGAGTAGAGAACAGAGCAAGACGTCTCATCTCTCGCCTGGACCCATCCTGGATAGATCTGTCATTTCAGCAGAGCCTTCAACATAGGAGGGATGTGGGTGGCCTTACTTGTATGTACAAGGCCAATATTGTCAAAATACCACACTTGGATCCACTTCGAGGACAGCGTGAAACAAGCTTTTATGCCACAAGACGGGCAGAAAGCAGCAACTTCACTCTGGCTGTACCCTTCTCCAGAACATCACTCCATCTGAGATCATACATACCCAGGATGACTCGAGTATGGAACACATTCGTACAGCATAATGATGTCAACGAGATAACATCAGTTGATCAAATGAAAATGCTGGCCCACAGATGGCTCCAACTTCATCCTGTTCCCTACTTGTATGTCTCATAAGAAAAATGCTTTCAAATGAGCTGATGTAGGTAACAGCTCTTAGCTATAATAAAGTTAGGAATCCTTAACCTGTAAATAGGCTGTCAATAAAGCTAGGGATCCTTAACCTTGTCCAAACCCTGTGTAGAGAGAGAGAGAGAGAAGAGAGAGAGAGAGAGAGACAGAGAGAGCAGAGAGAGAGAGAGAGCAGAGACAGAGAGAGAGAGAGCAGAGAGAGAGAGAGAGAGAGAGAGAGAGAGAGAGACAAACAGAGAGAGAGAGAGAGAGAGAGAGAGAGGGCAGAGAGAGAGAGAGCAGAGGAGAGAGAGCAGAGAGAGGAGAGAGAGAGAGAGAGAGAGAGAGAGAGAGAGAGAGAGAGAGAGAGAGAGAAGAGCAGAGAGAGAGAGACAGAGAGAGAGAGAGAGACAGAGACAGAGAGAGAGAGAGAGAGAGAGAGACAGAGAGAGAGAGAGAGAGAGAGAGAGAGAGAGAGAGAGAGAGACTACTGCATTATATATGAAGCCAGAAGCTTGATCTACCCTTTCTTATCCTCCTAATTTTCATAATTGCATGCAGGAAGGGTTCAACATGTGCAAGAAGGCTAGGGAACAGGGAGAGGCAGGGATAGTCGTGTTGCAAAGGGCTAGGAAACAGGGAGAGGCAAGGATAGTCGTGTTGCAAAGGGCTAGGAAACAGGGAGAGGCAAGGATAGTCGTGTTGCAAAGGGCTAGGAAACAGGGAGAGGCAAGGATAGTCGTGTTGCAAAGGGCTAGGGAACAGGGAGAGGCAAGGGATAGTCGTGTTGCAAGGGGCTGGGAGGGAACAGGGAGGACAAGGATAGTCGTGTTGCAAAGGGCTAGGAAACAGGGAGAGGCAAGGATAGTCGTGTTGCAAAGGGCTAGGGAACAGGGAGAGGCAGGGATAGTCGTGTTGCAAAGGGCTAGGAAACAGGGAGAGGCAGGGATAGTCGTGTTGCAAAGGGCTAGGAAACAGGGAGAGGCAGGGATAGTCGTGTTGCAAAGGGCTAGGAAACAGGGAGAGGCAGGGATAGTCGTGTTGCAGGGGGCTAGGGAACAGGGAGAGGCAGGGATAGTGGTGTTGCAAAGGGCTAGGAAACAGGGAGAGGCAGGGATAGTCGTGTTGCAAAGGGCTAGGAAACAGGGAGAGGCAGGGATAGTCGTGTTGCAAAGGGCTAGGAAACAGGGAGAGGCAGGGATAGTTGTGCTGCAGGGGGCTAGGTGGCTTCCTTGCCTGAATCCTCCCTTATCTTAAAGGCAGCTTTCTCTCCTATCCGCCGAGGATAGGAGGAGGAACAGGAAGTGGATAGATGGGACAGTTAAAACAGTCTATTCCTGGACGAAATCTGTTTCAGTATTAAACTAGATTGTTCTTGCTTGTTTGCTACTACTGCTACTACTGCTACTACTGCTACTACTACTACTGCTACTACTGCTGCTACTACTACTACTACTGCTAC
The DNA here is from genome assembly GCF_038502225.1 of Cherax quadricarinatus. Classification (NCBI taxonomy): domain Eukaryota; kingdom Metazoa; phylum Arthropoda; class Malacostraca; order Decapoda; family Parastacidae; genus Cherax; species Cherax quadricarinatus. The sequence continues at coordinate 106,778 of NW_027195373.1, forward strand.
TGCCTGCTGCACTACTGCTGCTGCTGCTGCTACTGCTGCTACTGCTACTGCTACTGCTACTGCTGCTGCTTGCTGCTGCTGCTGCTGCTGCTGCTGCTGCTGCTGCTGCTGCTGGCTGCTGCTGCTGCTGCCCTGCAGCCACTGCTGCTGCTGCTGCGTGGCCACTGCTGCTGCTGCTACTGCTACTCACTGCTACTGCTGCTGCCTGAAGCTGCTGCTGGCTGCTGCTGCTGCTGCTGCTAGCAACACTGCTGCTGCTGCTGCTGCTGCTAGCTGCTGCTGCCCATGCTCGCTGCTGCAGCTGCTGCTGCCCACTGCTGCTGCTGCCCAACCTGCTGGCTATGCTGCTGCTGCTGCTGTACTGCAACACTGCTAGCTGCTGCTGCTCGCACTGCTGCCTTAACAACCATTAACGCTGCTGCTGCTGCTGCTGCTGCTTGGCTGCTGCAACAGCAGCGGCTGCTGCAGCAACAACAATGCTGCTGCTGTGCTGCTGCTGCCCAAGCATGCTGCTGCTGCATGGCTGCTGCTGCTGGCCCAACAGCCAAGCAGCTGCTGCTGCTGCTGCTGGCTTAGCAGCAACCAGCAGCAACGCTGCTTGCTGGGCGCTGCTGCACTGCTACTGTGCCCAGCCCAGCTTGCTGCCAGCTGCTGCTGCTGCTGCTGCTGCTGCTGCTGCCAGTAACCAGCAGGCTTAGCAAGCAGGCAAGCAGCAAGCATGGCCAAACTGCTGCTGCTGCTGCTGCTGCTGGCGGCAGCAACGGCAAGCTGCTGCTGCTGCCTGCGGCGCAACACGCCAGCAACGGCTGCCGCTGATACTGCGCCAGCTGGTAACAACGCTGGCAGCTGCAGCTGCTAACTGGCTGCTGCTGGCTGGCCGGCAACCAAACGATGGCTTGCTTGCTGCTGCTGCTGGCAGTCAGCAGCATGCTTAGCTGCTAGCTGCTGCTAACAAGCCTTGTGGCTGCTGTAGCTTAGCAACCTTGCTGCTGGCTAACTAACTTAACGCTGGCTTAATGCGCAGCAGCAGCTTGCTGCTTGCTTGGCAGCTAACTGCTTAACAGCTAAGCTTATGCTGCTGCTGCTTGATGGCTGTAGCAACCTTAGCAACAGCAGCAGCAGCTGTAACAACAGCAGCTAACATACAACAACAGCGGAGCTGCTGCTGCAGCAAGCAACGCGCTGCCCGACAACAGCAGGCGGCAACAGCAAGCAACTTGCCTTGGCAACGCAAGCCACTAGCAAGCAACATGCAAGCAGCAACAGCCAGGCAGCTTGCCTTAACAACAGCTGCCCAGCTGGCTGCTGGCGGCAGCAGCAGCAGCTAACAGCTGGCTACTGGCAGCAAACAACTAGCAGCAGCAGCAACGCATGCTGGCAAGCAGCTGGCATGCTGCTGCTGCTGCTGTCTAAGCTTGGCGCAGCAGCAACTGGCGCGTAACTAGCATGACAAGCAACAACGCCATGCTTGGCAACTATAGCAACGATGCACGGCTGCAGCTGCTTAACAACGCTTCAACCGGCAAGCAGCGGCAACAGCGGCTTAAGCCAACGCATGCTGCAGCAACAGCGCGGCTTGCAGCTGGCAGCAACAACAGCAAGCTGGCGGCAAGCAAGCAACAACAACGCTGGCTGGCTGGCTTGGCAACAGCAGCAACAGAGCAACAGCTTAACAGCTGCCGCTTGCTGCTGGCTGGCTGACTGCTGCTTAGCTAACAGCAACGCTGCTGCTGCTGGCTTGGCTGAGGCAAGCAGCTCACTGCTGCTGCTGCTGTAACTGCTGCAGCTGGCAGCGGCACGCTGCTGCGCTGCTGCTGCTGGCAGCAGCTGCTGCCTGCTGCTGCTAGTCAACAACAACCAGCAACAGCTGCTAACCAGCAACATGGCTGCTGCTTGCAACAAGCAACTGCTGCCTTGCTGCTGCTGCTAGCAACTGCTACTGCAGCAACTTGCTGCTGCTGCTGGCAAGCAGCAGCAGCAACAGCAAGCATTTTTCGCTGCTGGCTGCTGCTGCTGCCAAACGCTTATGCTGGCTGACAGGCTTGCTGCTGCTGCTAGCTTGCTGCTGCTGCTTATGACAGCTGCTGCTGCTGCTGCTGCTGCTTGCTAACGGTGCTGCTAACAGCTGCTGCAACATAGCACTGCTGCTTGTAAACCAAGCAACTGCTCGCTGCGAAGCAGCAGCCTTGCTGCTGTGCTGCTTAACAGCAACCCAGGCAGCCTGCTGCTGCTGCTGCGCTGCTGGCAGCAGCTGCTGCTTGGCTTGCTGCTGCAGCGCGGCTGCTGCTGCTGCTGCCCGACGCGGCTGCTGCTGCTGCTGCTGCAGTGCTGCTGCGGCAACAACACCAACAGCAACAACCAACCATGTGGCTTGCTGCTGCTGGCCTTGCTGCTGCTGCCCTGGCGCGGCTGTAACCCTGCTGCTTGGCTGCTGCTGCTGCCAAGCAGCTTGCTGCTGCTGCTGCTGGCTGCTGCTGCTGCTAGCAACCTTGCTGCTGCTGCTGCTGGCAGGCTGCTGCTGCTTGGCAGCAACCGCTGCTGCTGCTGCCAACCGCTGCTGCTGCTGCTTAACAACAACCCAACATGCTGCTGCAGCTGCTGCTGCTGCTGCTGCTGCTGCTGCTAGCTGTAACAGCTGCCTACTGCTGCCATGCTGCTGCTGCTGCTGCTGCCCTGCTGCTGCTGCGCTGCGTGGCTGCTGCTGCTGCTGCTGCTGCTGCTGGCTGCTGCTGCTGGCTGCTGCCAGCAGCTGCTGGCTGCCTGCTGCTAGCTGCTGGCTGCTGGCCCTGCTGCTGCTGCCTGCCAACCTACTGCTGCCTGCTGCTGCTGCCTACTGCCAGTGCAGCTGCTGCTGCTGGCCGCAGCCTACTGCTGCTGCTGCTGCTGCTGCCGCGATGCTGCTGCTGCTGGCGCTGCGCTGCTGCTGGTGGCTGCTGCTGCTGCTGCCCTACTGCTGCTGCTAACTGCCACTGGCTGCTGCTGCTGCTGCTGCCCGCTTGCCGCTGCTGCACTGTACTGCTGCTGCCACTGCTGCTACTGCGCGCTTAATGCTGCTGCCAAGTGCCACCTAACTGCTGGCCTGCTCGCCAGCTGCTGCTACTGCAGCAGCTGCTGCCAGTACTGCTGCTGCCAGCTGCTGCTGCTGCTGCTGCTGCTGCTGGCTGCTGCCAACCGCTTGCTGCCAACCTGCCTGCTGCGCCACTGCTGCAAAGCGCGCTGCTGCCGGCTGCTGGCTGCTGACTGCAGCCCTGACTGCTGCAGGCTGTTCTGGCTGCAGGCTACAGCATGCAGCTGGACTGCAGCTGCAGCTGCTGCAGGCTGCAGGCTGCTGCTGCAGCAGCAGGCTACTTGACAGCTGTTACCAGGCTAACAGCAGCGACTGCTACCACGAGCTACTGCAAGCTACTGCTGCCAGGCTACGAGCTACTGCTACGGCTACTACTGCTACAACTACTACAACTACTGCTACAACTGCTTCAACTACAACTACTCCTACAACTACTACAACTACTGCTACAGCTACTAGCCCCTAGCTACATAATTTCGCAACATACTGCATCACGTAATATTAACAATACCAGCAGCAGCATCTCTAACACGTCAAGATGTCATCTCCGTACCATGACCCAGCATCATCTTCAAGCATCTCTAACACGTCAAGATGTTATCTCCGTACCATGACCCAGCATCATCTTCAAGCTTCTCTAACACGTCAAGATGTCATCTCCGTACCATGACCCAGCATCATCTTCAAGCTTCTCTAACACGTCAAGATGTCATCTCCGTACCATGACCCAGCATCATCTTCAAGCATCTCTAACACGTCAAGATGTCATCTCCGTACCATGACCCAGCATCTCTAACACGTCAAGATGTCATCTCCGTACCATGACCCAGCATCATCTTCAAGCATCTCTAACACGTCAAGATGTCATCTCCGTAACATGACCCAGCATCATCTTCAAGCATCTCTAAAACGTCAAGATGTCATCTTCGTACCATGACCCAGCATCATCAAGCATCTCTAACACGTCAAGATGTCATCTCCGTACCATGACCCAGCATCTTCAAGCATCTCTAACACGTCAAGATGTCATCTCCGTACCATGACCCAGCATCATCTTCAAGCTTTATCTCACAGAAAGCTTCGACTGTTAATAGTGACCTCTGGTTAACACGACCGCCTGTCCTGTTTACGTTGTTCCCAGCAATTGCAGTAGTTGTACCCTGGTGGACAATTTGTACCAACACTAGTTTTCTTCACCTCGTTACCTTACTAGGGTACAAAACAGTGTGTCAACATTGTGACCTGTAATTAAAGGGAGGTTACGTTTACATATGTGTTACATTACGTGTATGTTGTATTGTTGATGTGTATATTGTATTACTAGATCAGCTGATCTCCTAGTATCAGCTGATCTGGGTATCAGCTGATTTTCTTGGTATCAGGTGATGTCAGCTGTGCAGTTGTTGACTGGCTGGAACCCATCCCACTAAGTGCTGCTGGACGGTAATTGCCTGTTAACTTGTAGCTTTCTCACCTAGTGGTTGTGGTAGTAGTGGTGGTAGTGGTGTTGGTGGTGATGTATGGTAGTAGTGGTGGTGGTAATGGTGATAGTGGTAGTGCTGATGGTGGTAGTGCTGATAGTGATAGTGGTAGTGCTGATGGTGGTAGTGGTGGTGGTAGTAGTGGTGGTGGTAGTGGTGGTGGCAGTGATGATGGTGGTAGTGCTGATGGTGGTTGTGGTAGTGATAATGGTGGTGGTGATAGTCGTAGTAGTGATGGTGGTGGTGGTAGTGGTGGTGGTAGTGATGGTGGTGGTAGTGCTGATGGTGGTAGTGGTGGTGGCAGTGATGGTGGTAGTGCTGATGGTGATTGTGGTAGTGATAATGGTGGTGGTGATAGTCGTAGTAGTGATGGTGGTGGTAGTGCTGATGGTGGTGGTAGTGATGGTGGTGGTAGTGCTGATGGTGGTAGTGGTGGTGGTGGTGGTTGTGGTGATGGTGTATGTCTCTCAGTGTATATACACTGAGAGACATACGAATCTCAGTGTATATACACTGAGAGACATACGAATCTCAGTGTATATACACTGAGAGACATACGAATCTCAGTGTATATACACTGAGAGACATACGAATCTCAGTGTATATACACTGAGAGACATACGAATCTCAGTGTATATACACTGAGAGACATACGAATCTCAGTGTATATACACTGAGAGACATACAAATCTCAGTATATATACACTGAGAGACATACAAATCTCAGTATATATACACTGAGAGACATACAAATCTCAGTATATATACACTGAGAGACATACAAATCTCAGTGTATATACACTGAGAGACATACAAATCTCTGTGTATATACACTGAGAGACATACAAATCTCTGTGTATATACACTGAGAGACATACAAATCTCTGTGTATATACACTGAGAGACATACAAATCTCTGTGTATATACACTGAGAGACATACAAATCTCTGTGTATATACACTGAGAGACATACAAATCTCTGTGTATATACACTGAGAGACATACAAATCTCTGTGTATATACACTGAGAGACATACAAATCTCTGTGTATATACACTGAGAGACATACAAATCTCTGTGTATATACACTGAGAGACATACAAATCTCTGTGTATATACACTGAGAGACATACAAATCTCTGTGTATATACACTTAGAGACATACAAATCTCAGTGTATGTACACTGAGAGACACAAATCTCAGTGTTTACAGACAACTTTCTCAGTATCGTATATCACTTATCAGACATTAAAACAAACAAGGGACAGATTCCCTAACATTATCCTCTTCAACAACTCACAGGACTTATTACACAGCTTCAAGACTGGTGAAAGCTTGGGTATATCTCAAGAGGATCTGGGGAGTGTAACAAGCCAAGCTTAAGATAGTAGGGAGGAGGTAGGATGGCAGAAGGTAGGATGGCAGGAGGCAGGATGGAAGGAGGTAGGATGGCCGGGGGTAGGATGGCAGGAGGCAGGATGGCAGGAGGTAGGATGGCAGGAGGCAGGATGGAAGGAGGTAGGATGGCAGGGGGGTAGGATGGCAGGAGGTAGGATGGAAGGAGGTAGGATGGCAGGAGGCAGGATGGCAGGAGGCAGGATGGCAGGAGGCAGGATGGCAGGAGGCAGGATGGTAGGAGGCAGGATGGCAGGAGGTAGGATGGCAGGAGGCAGGATGGCAGGAGGTAGGATGGAAGGAGGTAGGATGGCAGGAGGCAGGATAGAAGGAGGCAGGATGGTAGAATGGCAGGAGGTAGGGTGACAGGAGGTAGGGTGGCAGGAGGCAGGATGGCAGGAGGTAGGATAGAAGGAGGTAGGATGGCAGGAGGCAGGATGGAAGGAGGCAGGATGGAAAGAGGCAGGATGGTAGAATGGCAGGATGGCAGGAGGCAGGATGGCAGGAGTTTACAATGTCCACAAGAGAAGGTAGTTACCATATCTCTGTTTAATTCCTGTTTATGTTCCTGTCGGGACGTGCTTCGTGGGTCCTGAAACTGGCCCAGCAGGTGTTGCTGGTCTAGTATGGACCAGCAGGTGTTGCTGGTCTAGTATGGACCAGCAGGTGTTGCTGGTCTAGTATGGCCCAGCAGGTGCTACTGGTCTAGTATGGACCAGCAGGTGTTGCTGGTCTAGTATGGCCCAGCAGGTGTTGCTGGTCTAGTATGGCCCAGCAGGTGCTACTGGTCTAGTATGGACCAGCAGGTGTTGCTGGTCTAGTATGGCCCAGCAGGTGTTGCTGGTCTAGTATGGCCCTGCAGGTGTTGCTGGTCTAGTATGGACCAGCAGGTGTTGCTGGTCTAGTATGGACCAGCAGGTGTTGCTGGTCTAGTATGGACCAGCAGGTGTTGCTGGTCTAGTATGGACCAGCAGGTGTTGCTGGTCTAGTATGGACCAGCAGGTATTGCTGGTCTAGTATGGACCAGCAGGTGTTGCTGGTCTCGTATGGACCAGCAGGTGTTGCTGGTCTAGTATGGACCAGCAGGTGTTACTGGTCTTGTATGGACCAGCAGGTGTTGCTGGTCTAGTATGGACCAGCAGGTGTTGCTGGTCTAGTATGGACCAGCAGGTGTTACTGGCCTAGTATGGACCAGCAGGTTTTGCTGGTCTAGTATGGACCAGCAGGAGTTGCTGGTCTAATATGGACCAGCAGGTGTTGCTGGTCTAGTATGGACCAGCAGGTGTTGCTGGTCTAGTATGGACCAGCAGGTGTTGCTGGTCTAGTATGGACCAGCAAATATTGCTGGTCTAGTATGGACCAGCAGGTGTTGCTGGTCTAGTATGGACCAGCAGGTGTTGCTGGTCTAGTATGGACCAGCAGGTGTTACTGGTCTTGTATGGACCAGCAGGTGTTGCTGGTCTAGTATGGACCAGCAGGTGTTACTGGTCTAGTATGGCCCATCAGGTGTTGCTGGTCTAGTATGGACCAGCAGGTGTTGCTGGTCTAGTATGGACCAGCAGGAGTTGCTGGTCTAATATGGACCAGCAGGTGTTCCTGGTCTAGTATGGACTAGCAGGTGTTACTGGTCTAGTATGGACCAGCAGGTGTTACTGGTCTAGTATGGCCCAGCAGGTGTTGCTGGTCTAGTATGGCCCAGCAGGTGTTGCTGGTCTAGTATGGACCAGCAGGTGTTGCTGGTCTAGTATGGACCAGCAGGTGTTACTGGTCTAGTATGGACCAGCAGGTGTTGCTGGTCTAGTATGGTCCAGCAGGTGTTGCTGGTCTAGTATGGCCCAGCAGGTGTTGCTGGTCTAGTATGGACCAGCAGGTGTTGCTGGTCTAGTATGGTCCAGCAGGTGTTGCTGGTCTAGTATGGCCCAGCAGGTGTTGCTGGTCTAGTATGGTCCAGCAGGTGTTTTTTTTGTCTAGTATGGCCCAGCAGGTGCTACTGGTCTAGTATGGCCCAGCAGGTGTTGCTGGTCTAGTATGGACCAGCAGGTATTGCTGGTCTAGTATGGACCAGCAGGTGTTGCTGGTCTAGTATGGACCAGCAGGTGTTGCTGGACTAGTATGGCCCAGCAGGTGTTGCTGGTCTAGTATGGACCAGCAGGTGTTGCTGGTCAAGTATGGAGCAGCAGGTGTTGCTGGTCCAGTATGGACCCGCAGGTGTTGCTGGTCTAGTATGGACCAGCAGGTGTTACTGGTCTAGTATGGACCAGCAGGTGTTGCTGGTCTAGTATGGACCAGCAGGTGTTACTGGTCTAGTATGGACCAGCAGGTGTTGCTGGTCTAGTATGGACCAGCAGGTATTGCTGGTCTAGTATGGACCAGCAGGTGTTGCTGGTCTAGTATGGACCAGCAGGTGTTGCTGGTCTAGTATGGACCAGCAGGTGTTACTGGTCTTGTATGGACCAGCAGGTGTTGCTGGTCTAGTATGGACCAGCAGGTGTTGCTGGTCTAGTATGGTCCAGCAGGTGTTACTGGTCTAGTATGGCCCAGCAGGTGTTACTGGTAGAGTATGGCCCAGCAGGTGTTGCTGGTCTAGTATGGCCCAGCAGGTGTTGCTGGTCTAGTATGGCCCAGCAGGTGTTGCTAGTCTAGCATGGCTAAGCAGGTGTTACTGGTCTAGTATGGACCAGCAGGTGTTGCTGGTCTAGTATGGCCTAGCAGGTGTTGCTGGTCTAGTATTGGCCAGCAGGTGTTGCTGGTCTAGTATGGCCCAGCAGGTGTTGCTGGTCTAGTATGGCCCAGCAGGTTTTGCTGATCTAGTATGGACCAGCAGGTGTTGCTGGTCAAGTATGAACCAGCAGGTGTTGCTGGTCTAGTATGGACCAGCAGGTGTTGCTGGTCTAGTATGGACCAGGAGGTGTTGCTGGTCTAGTATGGACCAGCAGGTGTTACTGGTCTAGTATGGACCAGCAGGTGTTGCTGGTCTAGTATGGACGAGCAGGTGTTGCTGGTCTAGTATGGCCCAGCAGGTGTTGCTGGTCTAGTATGGACCAGCAGGTGTTGCTGGTCTAGTATGGACCAGCAGATATTGCTGGTCTAGTATGGACCAGCAGGTGTTGCTGGTCTAGTATGGACCAGCAGGTGTTGCTGGTCTAGTATGGACCAGCAGGTGTTGCTGGTCTAGTATGGCCCAGCAGGTGTTGCTGGTCTAGTATGGTCCAGCAGGTGTTTTTTTTGTCTAGTATGGCCCAGCAGGTGCTACTGGTCTAGTATGGCCCAGCAGGTGTTGCTGGTCTAGTATGGACCAGCAGGTATTGCTGGTCTAGTATGGACCAGCAGGTGTTGCTGGTCTAGTATGGACCAGCAGGTGTTGCTGGACTAGTATGGCCCAGCAGGTGTTGCTGGTCTAGTATGGACCAGCAGGTGTTGCTGGTCAAGTATGGAGCAGCAGGTGTTGCTGGTCCAGTATGGACCCGCAGGTGTTGCTGGTCTAGTATGGACCAGCAGGTGTTACTGGTCTAGTATGGACCAGCAGGTGTTGCTGGTCTAGTATGGACCAGCAGGTGTTGCTGGTCTAGTATGGACCAGCAGGTGTTGCTGGTCTAGTATGGACCAGCAGGTATTGCTGGTCTAGTATGGACCAGCAGGTGTTGCTGGTCTAGTATGGACCAGCAGGTGTTGCTGGTCTAGTATGGACCAGCAGGTGTTACTGGTCTTGTATGGACCAGCAGGTGTTGCTGGTCTAGTATGGACCAGCAGGTGTTGCTGGTCTAGTATGGTCCAGCAGGTGTTACTGGTCTAGTATGGCCCAGCAGGTGTTACTGGTCTAGTATGGCCCAGCAGGTGTTGCTGGTCTAGTATGGCCCAGCAGGTGTTGCTGGTCTAGTATGGCCCAGCAGGTGTTGCTAGTCTAGCATGGCTAAGCAGGTGTTACTGGTCTAGTATGGACCAGCAGGTGTTGCTGGTCTAGTATGGCCTAGCAGGTGTTGCTGGTCTAGTATTGGCCAGCAGGTGTTGCTGGTCTAGTATGGCCCAGCAGGTGTTGCTGGTCTAGTATGGCCCAGCAGGTTTTGCTGATCTAGTATGGACCAGCAGGTGTTGCTGGTCAAGTATGAACCAGCAGGTGTTGCTGGTCTAGTATGGACCAGCAGGTGTTGCTGGTCTAGTATGGACCAGCAGGTGTTGCTGGTCTAGTATGGACCAGCAGGTGTTACTGGTCTAGTATGGACCAGCAGGTGTTGCTGGTCTAGTATGGACGAGCAGGTGTTGCTGGTCTAGTATGGCCCAGCAGGTGTTGCTGGTCTAGTATGGACCAGCAGGTGTTGCTGGTCTAGTATGGACCAGCAGATATTGCTGGTCTAGTATGGACCAGCAGGTGTTGCTGGTCTAGTATGGACCAGCAGGTGTTGCTGGTCTAGTATGGACCAGCAGGTGTTGCTGGTCTAGTATGGCCCAGCAGGTGTTGCTGGTCTAGTATGGACCAGCAGGTGTTGCTGGTCTAGTATGGACCAGCAGGAGTTCCTGGTCTAATATGGACCAGCAGGTGTTAATGGTCTAGTATGGACCAGCAGGTGTTACTGGTCTAGTATGGCCCAGCAGGTGTTACTGGTCTAGTATGGCCCAGCAGGTGTTGCTGGTCTAGTATGGCCCAGTAGGTGTTGCTGGTCTAGTATGGCCCTGCAGGTGTTGCTGGTCTAGTATGGACCAGCAGGTGTTGCTGGTTTATTATGGCCCAGCAGGTGTTGCTGGTCTAGTATGGCCCAGCAGGTGTTGCTGGTCTAGTATGGACCAGCAGGTGTTGCTGGTATAATATGGACCAGCAGGTGTTGCTGGTCTAGTATGGACCAGCAGGTGTTACTGGTCTAGTATGGCCCAGCAGGTGTTACTGGTCTAGTATGGCCCAGCAGGTGTTTCTGGTCTAGTATGGACCAGCAGGTGTTGCTGGTCTAGTATGGCCCAGCAGGTGTTGCTGGTCTAGTATGGACCAGCAGGTGTTGCTGGTCTATTATGGCCCAGCAGGTGGTACTGGTCTAGTATGGCCCAGCAGGTGTTACAGGTCTAGTATGGAAAAGCAGTTGTTGCTGGTCTAGTATGGACCAGCAGGTGTTGCTGGTCTATTATGGCCCAGCAGGTGGTACTGGTCTAGTATGGCCCAGCAGGTGTTACAGGTCTAGTATGGAAAAGCAGGTGTTGCTGGTCTAGTATGGACCAGCAGGTGTTGCTGGTGTAGTATGGACCAGCAGGTGTTACTGGTCTAGTATGGCCCAGCACTTGTTACTGGTCTAGTATTGACCAGCAGGTGTTACTGGCCTAGTATGGACCAGCAGGTGTTGTTGGTCTAGTATGGACCAGCAGGTGTTGCTGGTCTAGTATGGACCAGCAGGTGTTGCTGGTCTATTATGGCCCAGCAGGTGGTACTGGTCTAGTATGGCCCAGCAGGTGTTACAGGTCTAGTATGGAAAAGCAGTTGTTGCTGGTCTAGTATGGACCAGCAGGTGTTGCTGGTCTATTATGGACCAGCAGGTGTTGCTGGTCTAGTATGGACCAGCAGGTGTTGCTGGTCTAGTATGACCCAGCAGGTGTTACTGTTCTAGTATGGACCAGCAGGTGTTGCTGGTCTAGTATGGACCAGCAGGTGTTGCTGGTCTAGTATGGACCAGCAGGTGTTACTGGTCTAGTATGGATCAACAGGTGTTACTGGTCTAGTATGGACCACCAGGTGTTACTGGTCTAGTATGGACCAGCAGGTGTTGCTGGTCTAGTATGGACCAGCAGGTGTTACTAATGGTCTGATATGGTCCAGCAAGTGTTGCTGGTCCAGTATGGACCAGCAGTTGTTACTAGTGGTCGAGTATGGATCAGCAGGTGTTGCTGGTCTAGTATGGACCAGCAGGTGTTACTAGTGGTCTGATATGGTCCAGCAGGTGTTACTGGTCCAGTATGGACCAGCAGGTGTTACTAGTGGTCGAGTATGGACCAGCAGGTGTTAATAGTGGTCCAGTATGGACCAGGTGTTACTAGTGGTCCAGTATGGACCAGCAGGTGGTACTAGTTGTCCAGTATGGACCAGCAGGTGCTACTAGTGGTCCAGTATGGACCAGAAGGTGTTACTAGTGGTCCAGTATGGACCAGCAGGTGTTACTAGTGGTCCAGTATGGACCAGCAGGTGTTACTAGTGGTCCAGTATGGACCAGCAGGTGTTACTAGTGGTCCAGTATGGACCAGCAGGTGTTACTAGTGGTCCAGCATGGATCAGCACGTGTTACTAGTGGTCCAGTATGGACCAGCATGTGTTACTAATGGTCCAGTATGGACCAGCAGGTGTTACTAGTGGTCGAGTATGGACCAGCAGGTGTTACTAGTGGTCAATTATGGACCAGCAGGTGTTACTAGTGGTCCAGTATGGACCAGCAGGTGTTACTAGTGGTCCAGTATGGACCAGCAGGTGTTGCTAGTTGTCCAGTATGGACCAGCAGGTGTTACTAATTGTCCAATATGGACCAGCAGGTGCTACTAGTGGTCCAGTATGGACCAGGAGGTGTTACTAGTGGTCCAGCATGGACCAGCACGTGCTACTAGTGGTCCAGTATGGACCAGCAGGTGTTACTAGTGGTCCAGTATGGACCAGCAGGTGTTACTAGTGGTCCAGCATGGACCAGCACGTGCTACTAGTGGTCCAGTATGGACCAGCAGGTGTTACTAGTGGTCCAGCATGGACCAGCACGTGCTACTAGTGGTCCAGTATGGACCAGCAGGTGCTACTAGTGGTCGAGTATGGACCGGCAGGTGTTACTAGTGGTCCAGCATGGACCAGCAGGTGCTACTAGTGGTCGAGTATTGACCAGCAGGTGTTACTAGTGGTCCAGTATGGACCAGCACGTGCTACTAGTGGTCGAGTATGGACCAGCAGGTGTTACTAGTGGTCCAGCATGGACCAGCACGTGCTACTAGTGGTCGAGTATGGACCAGCAGGTGTTACTAGTGGTCCAGCATGGACCAGTATTAAGGTAACACAGTGATAACACATATTGGGATTGTTTAAAAACCCTCTTCCTCCTTCTCTTCCTCTTCCTCCTCTTCCTCTTCCTCTTCCTCCTCTTCCTCTTCCTCCTCTTCCTCTTCCTCCTCTTCCTCCTCCTCTTCCTCTTCCTCTCAAGGTGCTTTGATGCACTGGAGGATCTTGATCCCTGGAATTGGAACGTAGTGAAATCTGATAATACAAGGATGATTTAGTCCTGCTCTTCTTTCTCTCTCTCTCTCTCTCTCTCTCTCTCTCTCTCTCTCTCTCTCTCTCTCTCTCTCTCTCTCTCTCTCTATCTCTCTATCTCTCTCTCTCTCTCTCTCTCTCTCTCTCTCTCTCTCTCTCTCTCTCTCTCTCTCTATCTCTCTATCTCTCTCTCTCTCTCTCTCTCTCTCTCTCTCTCTCTCTCTCTCTCTCTCTCTCTCTCTCTTTTTTTTTTTTTTTTTTTTTTTTTTTACACAGGGTTTGACAAGGTTAAGGATCCCTAGCTTTATTGACAGCTATTTACAGGTTAAGGATTCCTAACTTTATTGACAAGCTAAGAGCTGTTACCTACATCAGCTCATTTGAAAGCATTTTTATTGTTATGAGACATACAAGTAGGGAACAGGATGAAGTTGGAGCCATCTGTGGGCCAGCATTTTCATTTGATCAACTGACGTTATCTCGTTGACATCATTATGCTGTACGAATGTGTTCCATACTCGAGTCATCCTGGGTATGTAAGATCTCAGATGGAGTGATGTTCTGGAGAAGGGTACAGCCAGAGTGAAGTTGCTGTTTTCTGCCCGTCTTGTGGCATAAAAGCTTGTTTCACGCTGTCCTCGAAGTGGATCCAAGTGTGGTATTTTGACAATATTGGCCTTGTACATAACAGTAAGGCCACCCACATCCCTCCTATGTTGAAGGCTCTGCTGAAATGACAGATCTATCCAAGATGGGTCCAGGCGAGAGATGAGACGTCTTGCTCTGTTCTCTACTCTGTCAAGCAGTCGCAGATGAGAGGGGGGGCAGGCAAACCAAGAAAGTGGAGCATACTCAAGGTGTGAGCGTACTTGTGCCTCGTACAGGATCTTGCAACCCCTACTGTCAAGCAGATGCGAGATACGGCGAAGTGCTGTAAGCTTCCTGGCTGCCTTGTTTGCAAGATTTACAACATGGTTCTTCATGGTTAGTTTGGAGTCAAATTTCACCCCAAGGATATCAACTTCTTCTCCAGGTGCCAACATCGTCCCATTCATCCTTACTACTGCACCAGCATTACCATCATGGTGCCTAGAGACGATCATCATTTGCGTTTTCTCAGGTGCAAATGTTACTTGCCATCTATTTCCCCAAGCTGATATAGCTCTCAGCTGGTGATTGATGTAGCTTAGAGCAGCTGGCATTTCTTCTCTTGGATAAGTGAATGTCAGTGTACAGTCGTCTGCATATGCATGTGATTCTGGGATGAGATGAAGAAGGTCGTTGAAGTAGACATTCCATAACAGTGGACCCAGCACACTTCCTTGTGGAACACTTGCCCCAATAGGATGCCTTGCTGATTCTGTTCCATTGAGGACTACACTTAGAGATCTACCATGAAGGTAATCACTGAGGAGACATAGCGTAGAGCCTGCAATTCCCAGTGCTTGAAGTTTTGCTAAGAGGCCCTGGTGCCACACCCGGTCGAAAGCGCCAGCAATGTCCAGTGCTACCACACAGCTGACTTTGGATTCATCCAGTGACTGGTGCCACTTAGTGGAGAGGTTTAACAACAGATCAGCAGCAGAGTAACCTTTCCTGAAGCCATATTGACGATCACAAAGTAGTGAGTGGTAGTTAAAAAAATCTGTCATTTGTCTTGAGATTATTGTCTCAAGGATCTTACCAGTGATTGACAGGAGTGACACTGGTCTGTAGTTGCTGATTTCTGCTCTGCTCTTCTTTTTGTGAACAGGGACTACATTTGCCTCTTTCCATGGAGAGGGCCATTTGCACTGTACTAGGCAGTGCTGAAAGATGCGAGTTAGAGGTGCTGCTAGCTGGTCTGCACATCTTCTCAACAATCTTGGGCTCAACTTGTCTGGGCCCACAGCCTTTTCCTGGTCAAGTGATTTAAGAAGGAAATGCACCTCCTCCTGCCTTATTGTCACCACTGACAGTTTTGACACAGTTCTTGCAGCTAGCCAAGGAGGGTCCCTTGTTGGATCAGGAACTTGCATTTTGGTAGCAAAGTGTTCAGCAAAGAGGTCCGCCTTCTCTTGACTACTAGTAGAGGTGGTCCCATCCTGTCGATTTAGAGGTGGAATAAGTTCATCAGGCAGATAACCTTGTCTGTCCTTGACCAGGGACCACCAGGTTTTGGAGCCTACCCTACCTGATGCTAACTTTCTTTTAGTGTCCACCTCCCATTTAGCAATGGCCCACTTTTGAACATCACCCATATGCCTACAGGCTTGCATGTGCAAGTTCCTGTTATAGGTGGTAGGATGTCTCTTATACCTTCGCCATGCTTTGTACTTAGCAGTAGCTGCCTCTCTACAACGAAAGCCAAACCAAGGCTGATCTGTAGGCTTTGTCACATATTGCCGGTGAGGAATGTGTTCTTGTTGCAGATTAAGGATGTGTCCAGTGAAGGCTTTCACTTGGTTGTCAACATCCCCCTGGAGAAGAGCATTCCAGTCGGTGGTGGCGAGCTCAGAGCAAAGGGCTGGCCAATTACCTCTTTCCCATAGCCAGGTTGTGCGTGTGGACTCCTCACCTCGTTCTGTTGGGATCTTAAGTGTGGTAAAAACAGCCTTGTGGTCAGACGATCCAACGTAGCCGAGGGGTTGACAAGTGACTATGCCTTCTGCCAGATCACTCACTACTGGGTCAAGGGAGGAGCCAGAGATATGAGTAGGGAAATCAACAAAGTTTCTCATGTCAAACACTGCAAGAAGGTCATCAAAGTCCCTCTGTATAAGGTGCTGGTTGAGGTCACCAACAATTATAATATGTTGACAGTTGTGTTGTAGCAGAAGGGAGTCAATATTTTCCATTAGGAAGTTGATAGGGTCTGCATGTTGCCACTGAGGTCTGTACATTGCACATGCTAGTACAGAGGTACTAGTGTTTATACAGAGCTTGAAGAACATCATTTCAAGATGTGTAGGGGTGGCAACATCTATGTGCTGGGCATGAACACTTTTAGAGAAGCACACAGCAACACCACCTCCTTGCCCTTGCCTGTCTCTTCTCATCCATGAGGTGTAGCCAGCAATTCTTGCAAAATTTTCTGGAGTCCTGTCATCCAAAAATGTTTCAACAACAGCTATCATGTCTGGACGTCGAGTGTTCACAAAGCTATGTGTGAGCTCTCCAACATTAGTAATGAAACCTCTAATGTTGGCCGACAGGATGCTGATAGACTGGCTCCTCATGATGAAGTGGTCAGCTTGAGGTGGTGGGTGTGTAGGGAATGTAAGGTGCCTGCCCTTGAGAGAGGTAGGGTACTGAGGCAGCTGCAGGGATGTAGGTCTGTGGTCTTGTATAAGGCCCAATCCCACCTGCTGGGCTGGGATAGGAGTAGCTAAGTGGGTGACGTGTGAGAGTGTTTACCAATTCAGAGATCCTGCTGGTTTGTTCTGAGAACAGGTCTCTAAACAGGTGGCCCTGTCTGTCAAGTTCCTTTTTCTTCCGACACTGGTCCTCCTTATGTCCTTTCTTGTAGCAGTAGTTACACCTGGTATCTCGCAGGCAGTTGTTGGCAGAGTGCCCCTTCCGGTGACAGCGAGAGCACAGCTTAGGTGCCTGGGAGGGTGGACTAGGATTTGTTGTACCTCCTGTGTTTCGCAGATTTGTCCTCAGATTCTGCCGCTGGAACTGTGTTAGTGGAGGGTGAGACGGCTGTAGATGTCTTCCTCCACCACGTCCTCCTCCACATCCTCTACCCCGCCCTCTACCAGTTCTGACAGATGTGTCCCTGCTGTTCGTACTTCGGCACAGTAGGTGATCAGGTGCAGTGATAGTTCCCTGATCACTAACTGCACCGTTCTCTGGTGGAGAAACTCCTGGCTCAGAACTTGCTGTCGAAGCACTACTACCAGATTCTAGAATAGTATCGGCAGGTGTGCTGACAGGTGTAGGATCAGAGATGGTATGTGCACTGTCAAGTAGACTGGCAGTGGCTGAAGCAGAGATGTCAGGTGTAGGAGAATTAACAGATCCAAGGCTCTCTCTCTCGGATAAACCTGAGTACTTGGTAGAGAAACGTGCTGACTTTTCCCTCAAAATGTCGACGTTTCGGTCATTTTACATTTCTCCATTTCAGTCGTTATGTCGCGACCTCTGCTTTCACTATTCCTGCTTTCACTATTCCTGCTTTCACCATTCCTGCTTTCACTATTCCTGTTTTCACCATTCCTGCTTTCACTATTCCTGTTTTCGCCATTCCTGCTTTCACTATTCCTGTTTTCCCACATTCCTGCTTTCACTATTCCTGTTTTCCCCCATTCCTGCTTTCACTATTCCTGTTTTCCAACATTCCTGCTTTCACTATTCCTGTTTCCCCCATTCCTGCTTTCACTATTCCTGTTTCCCTCATTACTGCTTTCACTTTTCCTGTTTTCCCACGTTCCTGCTTTCACTATTCGTTTTCTACCATTCCTGCTTTCACTATTCCTGTTTTCCCTATTCCTGCTTGCACTATTCCTGTTTTCTCACATTCCTGCTTTCACTATTCCTGTTTTCCCACATTCCTGCTTTCGCTATTCCGTTTTCTACCATTCCTGCTTTCACTATTCCTGTTTTCCCCATTCCTGCTTTCACTATTCCTGCTTTCACCATTCCTGCTTCCCACATTCGTACTTTCACTATTCCTGTTTCCCCCCATTCCTGCTTTCACTATTCCTGTTTTCCCACATTCGTACTTTCACTATTCCTGTTTCCCCCCATTCCTGTTTTCTCACATTCCTGCTTTCACCCATTCCTGCTCTAAACATTCCTACTTTCCCCCATTTCTTTCCCATCTCCTCCGAAACGCAAGCATCACTTCCCCCTCTCCCCTCCCCTTAGGCACTAATTTCAGACCCCCTACCACCCTCCCCTTCCCCCCTAAGCCCCTGACAGCGTGAAACTGAAGCCAGTTAAAAGTTTTGCACTCTGGCGGGATTGCTGATTCTTGTCTCTGTGTCTCGTGAACATGGAAGATGACATGCTCATTTTCACAACTTTCTATTTACTTTCACTTTACACTTTTCACTCTCCACTTTCACTGTTCACTCTCCACTTTCACTGTTCACTCTCCACTTTCACTGTTCACTCCACTTTCACTGTTCACTCTGCACTTTCACTGTTCACTCCACTTTCACTGTTCACTCCACTTTCACTGTTCACTCTCCACTTTCACTGTTCACTCCACTTTCACTGTTCACTCTGCACTTTCACTGTTCACTCTCCATTTTCACTGTTCACTTTTACTCTGCACTTTCACTGTTCACTTTCTGCAATTATCAATGTCCACTTTCACTGTTCACTTTTACTCTGCACTTTCACTGTTCACTTTCACTTCACTTTCACTGCAATTATCAATGTTCACTCTCACTGTTCACTTTTACTCTGCACTTTCACTGTTCACTTTCACTGCAATTATCACTGTACACTTTTACTCTGCACTTTCACTGTTCGCTTTCACTCTGCACTTTCACTCTGCAATTATCAGTGTTCACTTTCACTGTTCACTTTCACTTTCACTCTTTCAGTCTGCCCTTTCACTCTACACTTTCACTGCACTTTCTGCACTTTCACTCTGCACTTTCACTGCACTTTCACTACACTTTCACTGCACTTTCACTCTGCACTTTCTGCACTTTCACTCTGCACTTTCTGCACTTTCACTCTGCACTTTCACTCAGTCTGCACTTTCACTGCACTTTCACTCTACACTTTCACTGCACTTTCTGCACTTTCACTCTGCACTTTCACTCTGGACTTTCACTCTGCACTTTCACTCTGCACTTTCACTCTGGACTTTCACTCTGCACTTTCACTCTGGACTTTCACTCTGCACTTTCACTCTGCACTTTCACTCTGGACTTTCACTCTGCACTTTCACTCTGCACTTTCACTCTGGACTTTCACTCTGCACTTTCACTCTGGACTTTCACTCTGCACTTTCACTCTGGACTTTCACTCTGCACTTTCACTCTGCACTTTCACTCTGGACTTTCACTCTGCACTTTCACTCTGCACTTTCACTCTGGACTTTCACTCTGGACTTTCACTCTGCACTTTCACTCTGCACTTTCACTCTGCACTTTCACTCTGGACTTTCACTCTGCACTTTCACTCTGGACTTTCACTCTGCACTTTCACTCTGGATTTTCACTCTGCACTTTCACTCTGCACTTTCACTCTGCACTTTCACTCTGGACTTTCACTCTGCACTTTCACTCTGGACTTTCACTCTGCACTTTCACTCTGGACTTTCACTCTGGACTTTCACTCTGCACTTTCACTCTGGACTTTCACTCTGCACTTTCACTCTGGACTTTCACTCTGCACTTTCACTCTGGACTTTCCTTTTAATAATAAAAATAATAGTATGTAATGGTAATGATAAATAACATCAATAATAATTGGTTTATTATATCTGGTTTATCAGGTTTCATCTGGTTTATTGTCTGGTTTATGATGTTTCATCTGGTTTATTGTGTCTGGTTTATGATGTTTCATCTGGTTTATTGTGTCTGGTTTATGATGTTTCATCTGGTTTATTGTGTCTGGTTTATGATGTTTCATCTGGTTTATTGTGTCTGGTTTATGATGTTTCATCTGGTTTATTGTGTCTGGTTTATGATGTTTCATCTGGTTTATCATGTCTGGTTTATCATGTCTGGTTTATCATGTCTGGTTTATCATGTCTGGTTTATCATGTCTGGTTTATCATGTCTGGTTTATCATGTCTGGTTTATCATGTCTGGTTTATCATGTCTGGTTTATCATGTCTGGTTTATCATGTATGGATTATCATGTCTGGTTTATCATGTCTGGTTTATCATGTCTGGTTTATCATGTCTGGTTTATCATGTCTGGTTTATCATGTCTGGTTTATCATGTATGGATTATCATGTCTGGTTTATCATGTCTGGTTTATCATGTATGGATTATCATGTCTGGTTTATCATGTCTGGTTTATCATGTCTGGTTTATCATGTCTGGTTTATCATGTCTGGTTTATCATGTCTGGTTTATCATGTCTGGTTTATCATGTCTGGTTTATCATGTCTGGTTTATCATGTATGGATTATCATGTCTGGTTTATCATGTCTGGTTTATCATGTCTGGTTTATCATGTCTTTTTTATCATGTCTGGTTTATCATGTCTGGTTTATCATGTATGGATTATCATGTCTGGTTTATCATGTCTGGTTTATCATGTATGGATTATCATGTCTGGTTTATCATGTCTGGTTTATCATGTCTGGTTTATCATGTCTGGTTTATCATGTCTGGTTTATCATGTCTGGTTTATCATGTCAGGTTGTTGAGGCTTCATGTCTCTCCTTGACATGCGTGATGGTTGACATGATCTCACCTCGTAATGAGGAAGACAGTTTTCACTACTCCTTCCAGACTGCTACTCATGTTCCTTCTCATATTCCTCATGTTCCTCCTCTTCCTCATATTCCCCTGTTCCTCATATTCCCCTGTTCCTCATATTCCTCCTGTTCCTCATATTCCCCTGTTCCTCATATTCCCCTGTTCCTCATACTCCTCCTGTTCCTCATACTCCTCCTGTTCCTCATATTCCCCTGTTCCTCATATTCTTCCTGTTCCTCATATTCCCCTGTTCCTCATATTCCCCTGTTCTTCATATTCCCCTGTTCCTCATATTCCCCTGTTCCTCATATTCCCCTGTTCTTCATATTCCCCTGTTCCTCATATTCCCCTGTTCTTCATATTCCCCTGTTCCTCATATTCCCCTGTTCTTCATATTCCCCTGTTCTTCATATTCCCCTGTTCCTCATATTCCCCTGTTCCTCATATTCCCCTGTTCCTCATATTCCCCTGTTCCTCATATTCCCCTGTTCTTCATATTCCCCTGTTCCTCATATTCCTCCTGTTCCTCATATTCCCCTGTTCTTCATATTCCCCTGTTCCTCATACTCCTCCTGTTCCTCATATTCCCCTGTTCCTCATATTCTTCCTGTTCCTCATATTCCCCTGTTCCTCATATTCCCCTGTTCTTCATATTCCCCTGTTCCTCATATTCCCCTGTTCCTCATATTCCCCTGTTCCTCATATTCCCCTGTTCCTCATATTCCCCTGTTCTTCATATTCCCCTGTTCCTCATATTCCTCCTGTTCCTCATATTCCCCTGTTCTTCATATTCCCCTGTTCCTCATACTCCTCCTGTTCCTCATATTCCCCTGTTCCTCATATTCCCCTGTTCCTCATACTCCTCCTGTTCCTCATACTCCTCCTGTTCCTCATATTCCCCTGTTCCTCATATTCCTCCTGTTCCTCATATTCCCCTGTACTTCATATTCCCCTGTTCCTCATATTCCCCTGTTCCTCATATTCCCGTTTCTCATATTCCCCTGTTCCTCATATTCCTCCTGTTCCTCATATTCCCCTGTTCCTCATATTCCCCTGTTCTTCATATTCCCCTGTTCCTCATATTCCTCCTGTTCCTCATATTCCCCTGTTCTTCATATTCCCCTGTTCCTCATATTCCTCCTGTTCCTCATATTCCCCTGTTCTTCATATTCCCCTGTTCCTCATATTCCTCCTGTTCCTCATATTCCCCTGTTCCTCATATTCCCCTGTTCTTCATATTCCCCTGTTCCTCATATTCCTCCTGTTCCTCATATTCCCCTGTTCCTCATATTCCTCCTGTTCCTCATATTCCCCTGTTCTTCATATTCCCCTGTTCCTCATATTCCTCCTGTTCCTCATATTCCCCTGTTCTTCATATTCCCCTGTTCCTCATATTCCTCCTGTTCCTCATATTCCCCTGTTCCTCATATTCCTCCTGTTTCTCCTTCACAATATAGATCGTTCAGCAAGGCAGTGGCGTATAACAACTCTCTCTCTCTCTCTCTCTCTCTCTCTCTCTCTCTCTCTACACAGGGTTTGACATGGTTAGGTTAAGGATTCCTAACTTTATTGGCAAGCTAAGAGCTGTTACCTACATCAGCTCATTTGAAAGAATTTTTATTGTTATGAGACATACAAGTAGGGAAAAGGATGTAATTGGAGCCATCTGTGGGCCAGCTGAGGGCCATCTGTGAGCCAACTGAGGGCCGTCTGTGGGCCAGCTGAGGGCCATCTGTGAGCCAGCATTTTCATTTGATCAACTGACTTTATCTCGTTGACATCATAATGCTGTAGGAATGTGTTCCATACTCGAGTCATCCTGGGGATAATTGATCTCAGATGAAGTGATGTTCTGGAGAAGGTTACAGCCAGAGTCAAGTTGCTGCTGGCTGCCCGTCTTGTGGTATACAAGCTTGCTTCACGCTGTCCTCGAAGTGGATCCAAGTGTGGTACTTTGACAATATTGGCCTTGTACATAACAGTAAGGCCACCCACATCCCTCCTATGTTGAAGGCTCTGCTGAAATGACAGATCTATCCAGGATGGGTCCAGGCGAGAGATGAGACGTCTTGCTCTGTTCTCTACTCTGTCAAGCAGTCGCAGATGAGGGACAGGCAAACCAAGAAAGTGGAACATACTCAAGGTGTGAGCGTACTTGTGCCTCGTACAGAAGTAGACATTCCATAACAATGGACCCAGCACGTTTCCTTGTGGAACACTTGCCCCAATAGGATGTCTTGCTGATTCCGTTCCATTGAGGACTACACTTAGAGATCTACCATGAAGGTAATCACTGAGGAGACATAGCGTAGAGCCTGCAATTCCCAGTGCTTGAAGTTTTGCTAAGAGGCCCTGGTGCCACACCCGGTCGAAAGCGCCAGCAATGTCCAGTGCTACCACACAGCTGATTTTGGATTCATCCAGTGACTGGTGCCACTTAGTGGAGAGGTTTAACAACAGATCAGCAGCAGAGTAACCTTTCCTGAAGCCATATTGACGATCACAAAGTAGTGAGTGGTAGTAAAAAAAACTCTGTCATTTGTCTTGAGATTATTGTCTCAAGGATCTTACCAGTGATTGACAGGAGTGACACTGGTCTGTAGTTGCTGATTTCTGCTCTGCTCTTCTTTTTGTGAACAGGGACTACATTTGCCTCTTTCCATAGAGAGGGCCATTTACACTGTACTAGGCAGTGCTGAAAGATGCGAGTTAGAGGTGCTGCTAGCTGGTCTGCACATCTTCTCAACAATCTTGGGCTCAACTTGTCTAGGCCCACAGCGTTTTCTTGGTCAAGCGATTTAAGAAGGAAATGCACCTCCTCCTGCCTTATTGTCACCACTGACAGTTTTGACACAGTTCTTGCAGCTAGCCAAGGAGGATCCCTTGCTGGATCAGGAACTTGCATTTTGGTAGCAAAGTGTTCAGCAAAGAGTTCCGCCTTCTCTTGACTACTAGTAGAGGTGGTCCCATCCTGTCGATTTAGAGGTGGAATAAGTTCATCAGGCAGATAACCTTGTCTGTCCTTGACCAGGGACCACCAGGTTTTGGAGCCTACCCTACCTGATGCTAGCTTTCTTTTAGTGTCCACCTCCCATTTAGCAATGGCCCACTTTTGAACATCACCCATATGCCTACAGGCTTGCATGTGCAAGTTCCTGTTATAGGTGGTAGGATGTCTCTTATACCTTCGCCATGCTTTGTACTTAGCAGTAGCAGCCTCTCTACAACGAAAGCCAAACCAAGGCTGATCTGTAGGCTTTGTCACATATTGCCGGTGAGGAATGTGTTCTTGTTGTAGATTAAGGATGTGTCCAGTAAAGGCTTTCACTTGGTTGTCAACATCCCCTTGGAGAAGAGCATTCCAGTCGGTGGTGGCGAGCTCAGAGCAAAGGGCTGGCCAATTACCTCTTTCCCATAGCCAGGTTGTGCGTGTGGACTCCTCACCTCGTTCTGTTGGGATCTTAAGTGTGGTAAAAACAGCCTTGTGGTCAGACGATCCAACGTAGCCGAGGGGTTGACAAGTGACTATACCTTCTGCCAGATCACTCACTACTGGGTCAAGGGAGGAGCCAGAGATATGAGTAGGGAAATCAACAAAGTTTCTCATGTCAAACACTGCAAGAAGGTCATCAAAGTCCCTCTGTATAAGGTGCTGGTTGAGGTCACCAACAATTATAATATGTTGACAGTTGTGTTGTAGCAGAAGGGAGTCAATATTTTCCATTAGGAAGTTGATAGGGTCTGCATGTTGCCACTGAGGTCTGTACATTGCACATACTAGTACAGAGGTACTAGTGTTTATGTTGCCACTGAGGTCTGTACATTGCACATGCTAGTACAGAGGTACTAGTGTTTATACAGAGCTTGAAGAACATCATTTCAAGATGTGTAGGGGTGGCAACATCAATGTGCTGGGCATGAACACTTTTAGAGAAGCACACAGCAACACCTCCTCCTTGCCCTTGCCTGTCTCTTCTCATCCATGAGGTGTAGCCAGCAATTCTTGCAAAATTTTCTGGAGTCCTGTCATCCAAAAATGTTTCAACAGCTATCATGTCGGGACGTCGAGTGTTCACAAAGCTATGTGTGAGCTCTCCAACATTAGTAATGAAACCTCTAATGTTGGCCGACAGGATGCTGATAGACTGGCTCCTCATGATGAAGTGGTCAGCTTGAGGTGGTGGGTGTGTAGGGAATGTAAGGTGCCTGCCCTTGAGAGAGGTAGGGTACTGAGGCAGCTGCAGGGATGTGGGTCTGTGCTCTCTCTCTCTCTCTCTCTCTCTCTCACACACACAAAACATTCCTAACATAATAGTAACCAAAGCTTGCAATTGCTGTTGCAGTCGAAATCTTTGCAACAAGTACACAAGAATGTGATTATATTTACCTTGCAATATTGCATTGTGCAAGTGACGTACACACACACACACACGGCAGTGCACCAGAGAGAGAGAGAGAGAGAGACAGACAGACAGACAGACAGACAGACAGACAGAGAGAAAGAGAAGGGAAGTGTCGGAAAATCATCACAAACTAGAATCTCTCTCTCTCTCTCTCTCTGTCTCTGTCTCTGTCTCTGTCTCTCTCTCTCTCTCTCTGTCTCTCTCTCTCTCTCTCTCTCTCTCTCTCTCTCTCTCTCTCTCTCTCTCTCTCTCTCTGGGAAAATAGAGTTGGTGGTGGGAACAAATGTTTGCCAGAACAATGGAAGGTCACAATGCGTGTTGGTCACTGTGGTTAATAAATAAGACAAACTCTATCTCTGGGTCCTGAAGGAATGGTTACTGGGGCTGTGTGTCTTGACCTCCAGACACACCTGCTGACCCCTGTTACAAAAAACGCGATTCTAAAAGCTTAGAGATCTCCAGTGAATACTAGAAAGGACTGCCCTTCTAGCATCCAGCCTGTTACTGGGTTTTCGTAACAAGTAGTCAGTATCCTTGTCCAATTATCCATTAAAATTCTGTATTATTCAATAGTGCTTTAGGATTACAACTGGTAGGCTACTAACTAGAGAAATTAAAATTTAATAAATTTATTAAGTAGTAAGTCGTCTAGAGGTATATTATCAAATTAAATTAATTACAGCAATCAAAATAAAATCAGTCTCTCGAGTTCAATATTATTGTGCTGAAAGCACATATCACATTTATAATTCTTAAGTACTATTGAATAATACAGAATTTTAATGGATAATTGGACAAGGATACTGACTACTTGTTACGAAAACCCAGTAACAGGCTGGATGCTAGAAGGGCAGTCCTTTCTAGTATTCACTGGAGATCTCTAAGCTTTTAGAATCGCGTTTTTTGTAACAAATGGGGGCCTGTCCGGGATAGCGTGTTGCAGCGTCCATAATAGTAAATAAGTATTGGTTTCCTAGTTTGGTTCTAGGCAAAGGACCAACACAATCAATAATAAGACGTGAGAATGGTTCACCATGCACGGTGATAGGAATGAGAGGCGCAGGTGGAGGTGTGTGCGCTGGCTTGCCTGTCACTTGACACACGTGGCAACGTCGCACATGATCAGCTACTGTTTCCTTCATCTTTGGCCAAGTAAAATGTTTTGCCAGTTTACCGAGTGTCTTCTTGACACCCAAATGTCCTCCTATGGGACTATTGTGAGCAAAATCAATGGCTTGTTCACGAAATGTAACTGGTAACACAACGAGATGCTTGACTGTGGTGGAAACACTATCAGCTGACAACTTACATGTATTTTTCTCCATCAGTACACCGTTACTATAATAGTAACAATTATCGAGATCCTTTGCTTCACTCTCAGTAACTGCTATATCTCTCAGTCTTTCCAATGACTGATCAACAAACTGATCCTTGATTAAATCATCATGAGTTAGAAATTTAACGTCAGTTGTGTCCTGACTAGGTTGATGACCGGGGGGAGTCAGTGTTAATGATCCGGGGCGCAGAGCGTCACTAAACAACATATTCAACCCCAAATCATTGTCATCCACTAACTCAACAGGAGACAAGGATGGTTGTTGAATCTTTGACATAGCTCTAGTAATTGCGCTGAGAGGAAATAAAATAGGTTTCTCTCTACAAGCTTCAATGGCATAATTATCATCAGTGGTATTATCAATCACAAGTGGTTCTTTACATATACCAGCATGAAGGATATCGTTCCCTATCAACAAGTCCACTGACCTGATGGGAAATACACCACTGGATATACCCACTGAAATATAACCAGTATAATAGCTTGTTTCAATATAAACTTTGTGCAGAGGCACTTTTATAACAGCCCCTCCATAGGCTTCTAACAATACATCTATCTTGCAATAGGTATCGTCAGTTATGGGCAGTACATCTTCTCTTAATAACGTGAGATAACTGCCAGTGTCTCTAAAAGAAATTATCTCAGTTAGATGTGATTCGTCAAATCCTACTTTATCTCTCGAAAAGTAAGGACTCATCGCTGAACGAATCTTTTCGTCAGATACACTTTCTGACGCTAGTCATCTATCCTGAGTAACATTATCTAAAACAGTAGGATCAGAGGCATTGCTAGGCTTTTGGTGTCTTTGTTGCACGGAAGAGGATACGACTTGAGTGGGGGCGCCAGCCGCACGACTGTATCTCGCATCTCTTTCTAATTTATAGCAATACTCTCTAGTATGTCCTTTTCTGTTACAATAGGTACATTTAACTTTCTTCTCGATACCAGATTTCTGTCTAGCCACAGAGACAGTTTCAGGATTGTGAGTTTTCCTGGTAATGGTACGAGAAGTTACAGTAACAGGTACATCAGGCCGGCAATGAGCAGCTGATTTAGGTTGCCAACTTCTAGGACAATTTTTAGTTACCTTGTTTCTGAGTGTTTTAGTACGTACAAGTTTGTGAGAAATTTCGTAATTGTCTGCTAAGGCTGCAGTTTCCAGAATATCCGAGGTAGTATGATCGATAAGATATTCTTGTATGTCAGCAGACATACAGTTGTTAAACTCTTCGTGTAGTAACAACTGAACAAGGCTGTCGTAGTTGGTACATTTAGCAGCTCTAGTCCATCTCTCAAATGCAACTTTTTTCTCACGAGCAAACTCTACGCAAGTTTGATCTTGTCGTCGTTGTAACGTACGAAATGCTCTTTGATAACTTACAGGTAACAAGTTATACGTCTCTAGAATAGTTTGTTTGACAGCGTCATAACTAATGTACATAGCAAATGGCAAGGCAGCCGTACAAGTTTGAGCTCTTCCTGTCAAAGCAGTATGAAGCAATGTTGCCCAGTGCTTACGTGGCCAGTTCATAGCACGAGCCTGGTTCTCAAACACATCAAAATATGTGTCTAAGTCACTTTCAAAAAACTTAGGAACCATAGATGCAGCTTTCTGCACATTAAATGTGTCCTGTGATCTATCAGTCTGTTGTCTTCCCAGACGAACATTTTCTCTTTGGAAATCTTCTTCGTTCAATTTCCTCTGTGCCTCTATTTGTGCAGTCTGCAACATAAGGAGGCGTTCAAACCTCTCAAACTGTTCCTGAGAGATAGGACCAGTAGGTAATGGAGTAGGGAAATTAACATGGTCTGGACGGTCCTTAGGTCGGACACTTGGTCCAGCCGTCTCTAGAGAGTCTAGATCTGGTCTAGGATAAGTAGATACAGGTGTATCATACACTGTACTAGTATTAGGCTGTGTCATACTAACAGCTATACTCTGTACTATAGTGTCAGTGAAGGAAGGAGCGAGCGAGAACTGATCTACACTAGGCTCAGACACTAGGCTCACTTCTGCTCTAGTTGTTCTTTCTTCATCAAATAGAGTCATACTTCCTAATTGTGACACTAGGCTTTCTGAATCTGAATCATAATCAGACATCTCTGTATGAGCAGGAAACAAAATATCTTTAATTAATGCTCTGACAGTTTCTGCGGTGTAATTCCTGTTATACGTCACACCGAGATATTTGGCTACTTGCCAACACGTCTGAAGTTTTAATGTACTTAACTCAGACAAAGTCAGAGTATCAATTAACTGTTTCACTTTAGCATACATCACGAAAATAATTGTACTACGAGAGAGTGATTATTGGAGACTATAATCCTAATAGGAATTTTAGTGTTGGTTGTCTTAGAGCTAGAACTCATAAACAGTATTTCCATCTCCTTGGATCAAGAGACTCAGTCAGGTACATACATCCACCTGGTATGTTGTACAAGACTAAACTCAAAGTCTTCAGATTAGGAAAGTACTCAAAGTGTTTGATCATAGAAGTACTAGTATGTCAAACTAGACAATTTCTCCAACACCTTGGATCAAGAGCATCCCGGACGGGCCCCCATTTGTTACAAAAAACGCGATTCTAAAAGCTTAGAGATCTCCAGTGAATACTAGAAAGGACTGCCCTTCTAGCATCCAGCCTGTTACTGGGTTTTTCGAAGCTAGCTCTCTAGCAGCTGTCAAATGTTGCTGCATTAATGAAGGTGAAGTACTCAGTGATGGATTTGATTTTCCTGTCCACACGTCTTTCAACACTGCAAGAGGACCACGCACTTGGTGTCCGAATATTAATTCAAACGGACTAAATCCGAGACTTTCTTGCTCACTTTCTCTCATAGCGAACAGAAGAAAAGGTATACCCTCATCCCAGTCTCTAGAAAAATGTTCACAATAAGCTCTCATCATGGACTTTAGTGTCTGATGAAATCTCTCTAGAGCACCTTGTGACTGTGGATGATAACTGGTTGAAAGTACAGACTTTATTCCTAGGTGGGATAATGCTTCTCGAAAGATCTTAGAAGTGAAATTAGATCCCTGATCAGATTGTATCTCTCGTGGCAATCCAACCTGGGAGAAAAATTTCATCAGCGCTCTCACAATAGCACGAGCATTAATTTTTCTCATAGGAATAGCTTCGGGATAGCGCTGATGAAATTTTTCTCCCAGGTTGGATTGCCATACCCAGGAATCTCTGTATCGGCCAAGGTGAGGTTGCTCCTATTGAGGCTAAGGTTCGTGCAATTTCTGAATTTCCAGTGCCACAGGATAGGAAAGGAGTACAGAGATTCCTGGGTATGGCAGGATATTATCGCAGGTTCTGTCCAAACTTTTCTCAGATTGCAGCTCCTCTTACTGAGCTTACTAGTAGCAAAGTTCAGTTCACCTGGACTAGAGATTGTTCATACTCGTTCAAAAGGTTGAAGCGCTTGCTATCCTCTGCTCCTGTGTTGAAAAGTCCTAATTTCAATCTTCCCTTCTTTTTACATATAGATGCGAGTGGCTATGCAGTGGGTGCTGTGCTGCTCCAACAGTCAACATCCACTGATATTCTCCATCCTATATGTTACTATTCATCTAAGCTTAAACGACACCAGAAAAATTATGCCACTATTGAGAAAGAGGCTCTAGCTCTTGTGGTGTCCTTGGAACATTTTGACGTGTATTTGGGCACTTCCCCATTTAAAATTAACGTTTTTTCTGACCACAATCCACTCACCTACATAAATACTATGAAAAGTAAAAATGCTAGGATCATGAGGTGGGCCCTCAGAATCCAACCTTATTCTATTAGCATAAAACACATAAGTGGTCATTGTAATGTAATTGCCGACGCTCTGTCTCGTCCTTAATAATTATCAGTTACATTAAATTAACGTAATTTTATGCCCAAATACCTTTTGTTACTTGCTATGTCAAATTCAGTAAAGTAACTTAATCCCTCCAGCCCATATTAACTATATATACTCATGTCATGTCTAATTATTATATTTATATATTCACAGTAATGTTGTGTGAGGAGGAAACAAGCTGAGTGTTGAGTGGGTAGTGTGGTGCGGGTGATGTACTGCGTGACGCAACACTGTCCTGCCGCAGACCCCCCCCCTTCACTACACACCTTAAGCTGTTTCATACTCAGATGTTCATACTGCCTCGCATTCCACAACCACTACTTAAGAGTGGAATGCAGTCTCCTCTACTATGATCGAGCCTCAACGTGCCCTCCTTTTCAGCGCT
Organism: Cherax quadricarinatus; assembly: GCF_038502225.1. Taxonomy (NCBI): domain Eukaryota; kingdom Metazoa; phylum Arthropoda; class Malacostraca; order Decapoda; family Parastacidae; genus Cherax; species Cherax quadricarinatus. The sequence continues at coordinate 137,274 of NW_027195373.1, forward strand.
ATCCTGTCTCTACACTGATGTATATAACCACGAGTATGCAGAAATACGATACTGTGTACTGCCCTAGTTAGGGGCATATCCTAGTGACGGACGCTGTAAAATTTTAGAAGTGCTTGGCACAAGAGACTCGGATTAATATTTTATTGATATGAGTAACCAGAAATAATGTGATAGACATTCATGCAACTCCTAGTGCGACCCTCTGTCGTGTTGGGGGGGGTGTTGCAACCCCTGAATGGGTTACAATGATGATTATGTATATATGTAATGTATATTACCTTTTCATTTAATTTTATATTGCTTATATTTGCGATGATAGCTAAATCGTAAATGTATGACTTTATATTATTATTTGACTATTATATTGTTATTTAGCTTATGTTGTTAGGATGTATATAAAATGTGCTCAGTTAGGCTTGATTGTCAAACTACTGTAATTATCGCTTGTCGCTCGTTATACTGCCGGCTTCTGAGCTGCAGTTGTCCACGTAGCTATCACGTGATCGAGGGGGGGTGTCCTCACCTCTCGTGAAATTGTCAGTCTGCTAGAGACTCGCTTGCTGGTTGGACATTGTCTGTCTGAGTCTGCTGGAGACTCGCTTGTTGGTTGGACAGATTGTCTGTCTCATTATTCTTGTTAGTTCTGTAGAACTCTGTTCTCAGAACATTCTATAGACTGTGATTTTCGACGTTGTACTGAGGTTGTGTGTCACTTAGACACTCTGAACATCTCAGGTCCTTAGCTATAGCTTCTGACCTAATTTTGTACTGGTTCCTGTGTATTGTCACAGTCACAGTTTTACCTATGCTGAACAAAGATTCAGTATTATGGGAGTTTTGTAACTTTTGTGGAGGATCTGCAGATGGTCCCTACTTAGTGTCGTTATATTATCTCCTTGTTCCTGATTCTGTGTCGCAGTCGCTTGATATTGCATTGCTATTGGGCTTAGCATTCTTTGTTGTTCAAGCAGACTGTTCGGGTTGCCAGTCGGTCAAGAAGTTAGTTTATTTGAGGACTTTGTCAGTCACTTGTTTAAGTCTTATTCGAGTCTTGAGACATAGCTAACTACTTAAGAGCACTTACACGCATACACACTTACTTGTACATATTTGTAATATCTTATTAAATGTTAATGTACCTGACGGTACTTAAGAATTATAAATGTGATATGTGCTTTCAGCACAATAATATTGAACTCGAGAGATTGATTTTATTTTGATTGCTGTAATTTAATTTACATTGATAATATACCTCTAGACAATTTACTACTTAATAAATTTATTAAATTTTAATTTCTCTAGTTAGTAGCCTACCAGTTGTAATCCTAAAGCACTATTGAACCATACTAAATTTTAATGGATAATTGGACAAGGATACTGACTACTTGTTACGAAAACCCAGTAACAGGCTGGATGCTAGAAAGGCAGTCCTTTCTAGTATTCACTGGAGATCTCTAAGCTTTTAGAATCGCGTTTTTTGTAACAACCCCTGCTACCCTGTTGACCCTGCTGATCCCTGCTACCCTGTTGACCCTGCTGAACCCTGCTACCCTGTTGACCCTGCTGACCCCTGCTACCCTGTTGACACTGCTGAGCCCTGCTACCCTATTGACCCTGCTGACCCCTGCTACCCTGTTGGCCCTGCTGACCCCTGCTACCCTGTTGACCCTGCTGACCTTTGCTACCCTGTTGACCCTGCTGACCCCTGCTACCCTGTTGACCCTGCTGACCCCTGCTACCCTGTTGACACTGCTGACCCCTGCTACCCTGTTGACCCTGCTGACCTTTGCTACCCTGTTGACCCTGCTGACCTTTGCTACCCTGTTGACCCTGCTGACCCCTGCTACCCTGTTGACCCTGCTGACCCTGCTGACCCCTGCTACCCTGTTGACACTGCTGACCCCTGCTACCCTGTTGACCCTGCTGACCCCTGCTACCCTGTTGACCCTGCTGACCCCTGCTACCCTGTTGACCCTGCTGACCCCTGCTACCCTGCTGACCCCTGCTACCCTGCTGACCCCTGCTACCCTGTTGACCCCTATTACCCTGTTGACCCTGCTGACCCCTGCTACCCTGTTGACACTGCTGACCCCTGTTACCCTGCTGACCCCTGCCACCCTGTTGACCCTGCTGACCCCTGCTACCCTGTTGACCCTGCTACCCTGCTTTCCTCATCCTCTGCTACCCTTCCTTCCTCATCCTCTGCTACCCTGCCTTCCTCATCCTCTTCTACCCTTCCTTCCTCATCCTCTGCTACCCTGCCTTCCTCATCCTCTTCTACCCTTCCTTCCTCATCCTCTGCTACCCTGCCTTCCTCATCCTCTGCTACCCTGCCTTCCTCATCCTCTGCTACCCTGCCTTCCTCATCCTCTGCTACCCTGCCTTCTTCATCCCTTGCTACCCTGCCTTCCTCATCCTCTGCTACCCTGCCTTCCTTATCCTCTGCTACCCTGCCTTCCTCATCCTCTGCTACCCTGCCTTCCTCATCCTCTGCTACCCTTCCTTCCTCATCCTCTGCTACCCTGCCTTCCTCATCCTCTGCTACCCTTCCTTCCTCATCCTCTGCTACCCTGCCTTCCTCATCCTCTGCTACCCTTCCTTCCTCATCCTCTGCTACCCTTCCTTCCTCATCCTCTGCTACCCTTCCTTCCTCATCCTCTGCTACCCTTCCTTCCTCATCCTCTGCTACCCTTCCTTCCTCATCCTCTGCTACCCTTCCTTCCTCATCCTCTGCTACCCTGCCTTCCTCATCCTCTGCTACCCTGCCTTCCTCATCCTCTGCTACCCTGCCTTCCTCATCCTCTGCTACCCTTCCTTCCTCATCCTCTGCTACCCTTCCTTCCTCATCCTCTGCTACCCTTCCTTCCTCATCCTCTGCTACCCTGCCTTCCTCATCCTCTGCTACCCTGCCTTCCTCATCCTCTGCTACCCTTCCTTCCTCATCCTCTGCTACCCTTCCTTCTTCATCCCTTGCTACCCTGCCTTCCTCATCCTCTGCTACCCTTCCTTCCTCATCCTCTGCTACCCTTCCTTCCTCATCCTCTGCTACCCTGCCTTCCTCATCCTCTGCTACCCTGCCTTCCTCATCCTCTGCTACCCTGCCTTCTTCATCCTCTGCTACCCTGCCTTCCTCATCCTCTTCTACCCTTCCTTCCTCATCCTCTGCTACCCTGCCTTCCTCATCCCCTGCTACCCTGCCTTCCTCATCCTCTGCTACCCTGCCTTCCTCATCCTCTGCTACCCTGCCTTCCTCATCCTCTGCTACCCTTCCTTCCTCATCCTCTGCTACCCTTCCTTCCTCATCCTCTGCTACCCTTCCTTCCTCATCCTCTGCTACCCTGCCTTCCTCATCCTCTGCTACCCTGCCTTCCTCATCCTCTGCTACCCTGCCTTCCTCATCCTCTGCTACCCTTCCTTCCTCATCCTCTGCTACCCTTCCTTCCTCATCCTCTGCTACCCTTCCTTCCTCATCCCCTGCTACCCTGCCTTCCTCATCCTCTGCTACCCTGCCTTCCTCATCCTCTTCTACCCTTCCTTCCTCATCCTCTGCTACCCTGCCTTCCTCATCCTCTGCTACCCTTCCTTCCTCATCCTCTGCTACCCTTCCTTCCTCATCCTCTGCTACCCTGCCTTCCTCATCCTCTTCTACCCTTCCTTCCTCATTCTCTGCTACCCTGCCTTCCTCATCCTCTGCTACCCTGCCTTCCTCATCCTCTGCTACCCTGCCTTCCTCATCCTCTGCTACCCTTCCTTCTTCATCCCTTGCTACCCTGCCTTCCTCATCCTCTGCTACCCTGCCTTCCTCATCCTCTGCTACCCTTCCTTCCTCATCCTCTGCTACCCTTCCTTCCTCATCCTCTGCTACCCTGCCTTCCTCATCCTCTGCTACCCTGCCTTCCTCATCCTCTGCTACCCTGCCTTCCTCATCCTCTGCTACCCTGCCTTCCTCATCCTCTGCTACCCTTCCTTCCTCATCCTCTGCTACCCTTCCTTCCTCATCCTCTGCTACCCTGCCTTCCTCATCCTCTTCTACCCTTCCTTCCTCATCCTCTGCTACCCTTCCTTCCTCATCCTCTGCTACCCTGCCTTCCTCATCCTCTGCTACCCTTCCTTCCTCATCCTCTGCTACCCTTCCTTCCTCATCCTCTGCTACCCTGCCTTCCTCATCCTCTGCTACCCTTCCTTCCTCATCCCTTGCTACCCTGCCTTCCTCATCCTCTGCTACCCTTCCTTCCTCATCCTCTGCTACCCTGCCTTCCTCATCCTCTGCTACCCTGCCTTCCTCATCCTCTGCTACCCTTCCTTCCTCATCCTCTGCTACCCTTCCTTCCTCATCCTCTGCTACCCTTCCTTCCTCATCCTCTGCTACCCTTCCTTCCTCATCCTCTGCTACCCTGCCTTCCTCATCCTCTTCTACCCTTCCTTCCTCATCCTCTGCTACCCTTCCTTCCTCATCCTCTGCTACCCTGCCTTCCTCATCCTCTGCTACCCTTCCTTCCTCATCCTCTGCTACCCTTCCTTCTTCATCCTCTGCTACCCTGCCTTCCTCATCCTCTGCTACCCTGCCTTCCTCATCCTCTGCTACCCTTCCTTCCTCATCCCTTGCTACCCTGCCTTCCTCATCCTCTGCTACCCTGCCTTCCTCATCCTCTGCTACCCTTCCTTCCTCATCCTCTGCTACCCTTCCTTCCTCATCCTCTGCTACCCTTCCTTCCTCATCCTCTGCTACCCTTCCTTCCTCATCCTCTGCTACCCTGCCTTCCTCATCCTCTTCTACCCTTCCTTCCTCATCCTCTGCTACCCTTCCTTCCTCATCCTCTGCTACCCTGCCTTCCTCATCCTCTGCTACCCTTCCTTCCTCATCCTCTGCTACCCTTCCTTCCTCATCCTCTGCTACCCTTCCTTCCTCATCCTCTGCTACCCTGCCTTCCTCATCCTCTTCTACCCTTCCTTCCTCATCCTCTGCTACCCTTCCTTCCTCATCCTCTGCTACCCTGCCTTCCTCATCCTCTGCTACCCTTCCTTCCTCATCCTCTGCTACCCTTCCTTCCTCATCCTCTGCTACCCTTCCTTCCTCATCCTCTGCTACCCTTCCTTCCTCATCCTCTGCTACCCTGCCTTCCTCATCCTCTGCTACCCTGCCTTCCTCATCCTCTGCTACCCTGCCTTCCTCATCCTCTGCTACCCTTCCTTCCTCATCCCTTGCTACCCTGCCTTCCTCATCCTCTGCTACCCTGCCTTCCTCATCCTCTGCTACCCTGCCTTCCTCATCCTCTGCTACCCTGCCTTCCTCATCCTCTGCTACCCTGCCTTCCTCATCCTCTGCTACCCTTCCTTCCTCATCCTCTGCTACCCTGCCTTCCTCATCCTCTGCTACCCTTCCTTCCTCATCCTCTGCTACCCTTCCTTCCTCATCCTCTGCTACCCTTCCTTCCTCATCCCTTGCTACCCTGCCTTCCTCATCCTCTGCTACCCTGCCTTCCTCATCCTCTGCTACCCTGCCTTCCTCATCCTCTGCTACCCTTCCTTCCTCATCCTCTGCTACCCTGCCTTCCTCATCCTCTGCTACCCTGCCTTCCTCATCCTCTGCTACCCTTCCTTCCTCATCCCTTGCTACCCTGCCTTCCTCATCCTCTGCTACCCTGCCTTCCTCATCCTCTGCTACCCTTCCTTCCTCATCCTCTGCTACCCTTCCTTCCTCATCCTCTGCTACCCTGCCTTCCTCATCCTCTTCTACCCTGCCTTCCTCATCCTCTGCTACCCTGCCTTCCTCATCCTCTGCTACCCTGCCTTCCTCATCCTCTGCTACCCTGCCTTCCTCATCCTCTGCTACCCTGCCTTCCTCATCCTCTGCTACCCTTCCTTCCTCATCCTCTGCTACCCTTCCTTCCTCATCCTCTGCTACCCTTCCTTCCTCATCCCTTGCTACCCTGCCTTCCTCATCCTCTGCTACCCTGCCTTCCTCATCCTCTGCTACCCTGCCTTCCTCATCCTCTGCTACCCTGCCTTCCTCATCCTCTGCTACCCTGCCTTCCTCATCCTCTGCTACCCTGCCTTCCTCATCCTCTGCTACCCTTCCTTCCTCATCCTCTGCTACCCTGCCTTCCTCATCCTCTGCTACCCTGCCTTCCTCATCCTCTGCTACCCTGCCTTCCTCATCCTCTGCTACCCTTCCTTCCTCATCCTCTGCTACCCTTCCTTCCTCATCCTCTGCTACCCTTCCTTCCTCATCCCTTGCTACCCTGCCTTCCTCATCCTCTGCTACCCTGCCTTCCTCATCCTCTGCTACCCTGCCTTCCTCATCCTCTGCTACCCTGCCTTCCTCATCCTCTGCTACCCTGCCTTCCTCATCCTCTGCTACCCTTCCTCATCCTCTGCTACCCTGCCTTCCTCATCCTCTGCTACCCTGCCTTCCTCATCCTCTGCTACCCTGCCTTCCTCATCCTCTGCTACCCTGCCTTCCTCATCCTCTGCTACCCTTCCTTCCTCATCCTCTGCTACCCTGCCTTCCTCATCCCTTGCTACCCTTCCTTCCTCATCCTCTGCTACCCTGCCTTCCTCATCCTCTGCTACCCTGCCTTCCTCATCCCCTGCTACCCTTCCTTCCTCATCCTCTGCTACCCTGCCTTCCTCATCCTCTGCTACCCTTCCTTCCTCATCCTCTGCTACCCTGCCTTCCTCATCCCTTGCTACCCTTCCTTCCTCATCCTCTGCTACCCTGCCTTCCTCATCCTCTGCTACCCTGCCTTCCTCATCCCCTGCTACCCTTCCTTCCTCATCCTCTGCTACCCTTCCTTCCTCATCCTCTGCTACCCTGCCTTCCTCATCCCTTGCTACCCTTCCTTCCTCATCCCTTGCTACCCTGCCTTCCTCATCCTCTGCTACCCTGCCTTCCTCATCCTCTGCTACCCTGCCTTCCTCATCCTCTGCTACCCTGCCTTCCTCATCCTCTGCTACCCTGCCTTCCTCATCCTCTGCTACCCTGCCTTCCTCATCCCCTGCTACCCTGCCTTCCTCATCCTCTGCTACCCTTCCTTCCTCATCCCTTGCTACCCTTCCTTCCTCATCCTCTGCTACCCTTCCTTCCTCATCCCTTGCTACCCTGCCTTCCTCATCCTCTGCTACCCTGCCTTCCTCATCCTCTGCTACCCTGCCTTCCTCATCCTCTGCTACCCTGCCTTCCTCATCCTCTGCTACCCTGCCTTCCTCATCCTCTGCTACCCTTCCTTCCTCATCCCTTGCTACCCTGCCTTCCTCATCCTCTGCTACCCTTCCTTCCTCATCCTCTGCTACCCTGCCTTCCTCATCCTCTGCTACCCTGCCTTCCTCATCCTCTGCTACCCTTCCTTCCTCATCCCTTGCTACCCTGCCTTCCTCATCCTCTGCTACCCTTCCTTCCTCATCCCTTGCTACCCTGCCTTCCTCATCCTCTGCTACCCTGCCTTCCTCATCCTCTGCTACCCTGCCTTCCTCATCCTCTGCTACCCTGCCTTCCTCATCCTCTGCTACCCTGCCTTCCTCATCCTCTGCTACCCTGCCTTCCTCATCCTCTGCTACCCTGCCTTCCTCATCCTCTGCTACCCTGCCTTCCTCATCCCCTGCTACCCTGCCTTCCTCATCCTCTGCTACCCTTCCTTCCTCATCCTCTGCTACCCTTCCTTCCTCATCCTCTGCTACCCTTCCTTCCTCATCCTCTGCTACCCTGCCTTCCTCATCCTCTGCTACCCTGCCTTCCTCATCCCCTGCTACCCTGCCTTCCTCATCCCTTGCTACCCTGCCTTCCTCATCCTCTGCTACCCTGCCTTCCTCATCCTCTGCTACCCTTCCTTCCTCATCCCCTGCTACCCTGCCTTCCTCATCCTCTGCTACCCTGCCTTCCTCATCCCTTGCTACCCTGCCTTCCTCATCCTCTGCTACCCTGCCTTCCTCATCCCCTGCTACCCTGCCTTCCTCATCCTCTGCTACCCTGCCTTCCTCATCCTCTGCTACCCTTCCTTCCTCATCCTCTGCTACCCTGCCTTCCTCATCCTCTGCTACCCTGCCTTCCTCATCCCCTGCTACCCTGCCTTCCTCATCCTCTGCTACCCTTCCTTCCTCATCCTCTGCTACCCTTCCTTCCTCATCCTCTGCTACCCTGCCTTCCTCATCCTCTGCTACCCTGCCTTCCTCATCCTCTGCTACCCTTCCTTCCTCATCCTCTGCTACCCTTCCTTCCTCATCCTCTGCTACCCTGCCTTCCTCATCCTCTGCTACCCTGCCTTCCTCATCCCCTGCTACCCTGCCTTCCTCATCCTCTGCTACCCTGCCTTCCTCATCCTCTGCTACCCTTCCTTCCTCATCCTCTGCTACCCTGCCTTCCTCATCCTCTGCTACCCTGCCTTCCTCATCCCCTGCTACCCTGCCTTCCTCATCCTCTGCTACCCTTCCTTCCTCATCCTCTGCTACCCTTCCTTCCTCATCCTCTGCTACCCTGCCTTCCTCATCCTCTGCTACCCTGCCTTCCTCATCCTCTGCTACCCTTCCTTCCTCATCCTCTGCTACCCTTCCTTCCTCATCCTCTGCTACCCTGCCTTCCTCATCCTCTGCTACCCTTCCTTCCTCATCCTCTGCTACCCTTCCTTCCTCATCCTCTGCTACCCTTCCTTCCTCATCCTCTGCTACCCTGCCTTCCTCATCCTCTGCTACCCTGCCTTCCTCATCCTCTGCTACCCTGCCTTCCTCATCCTCTGCTACCCTGCCTTCCTCATCCTCTGCTACCCTTCCTTCCTCATCCTCTGCTACCCTTCCTTCCTCATCCTGTGCTACCCTGCCTTCCTCATCCTCTGCTACCCTTCCTTCCTCATCCTCTGCTACCCTTCCTTCCTCATCCTCTGCTACCCTTCCTTCCTCATCCTCTGCTACCCTTCCTTCCTCATCCTCTGCTACCCTTCCTTCCTCATCCTCTGCTACCCTGCCTTCCTCATCCTCTGCTACCCTGCCTTCCTCATCCTCTGCTACCCTTCCTTCCTCATCCCTTGCTACCCTGCCTTCCTCATCCTCTGCTACCCTGCCTTCCTCATCCTCTGCTACCCTGCCTTCCTCATCCTCTGCTACCCTGCCTTCCTCATCCTCTGCTACCCTTCCTTCCTCATCCTCTGCTACCCTTCCTTCCTCATCCTCTGCTACCCTGCCTTCCTCATCCTCTGCTACCCTGCCTTCCTCATCCTCTGCTACCCTTCCTTCCTCATCCTCTGCTACCCTTCCTTCCTCATCCTCTGCTACCCTGCCTTCCTCATCCTCTGCTACCCTGCCTTCCTCATCCCCTGCTACCCTGCCTTCCTCATCCCCTGCTACCCTGCCTTCCTCATCCCCTGCTACCCTGCCTTCCTCATCCCTTGCTACCCTGCCTTCCTCATCCCTTGCTACCCTGCCTTCCTCATCCTCTGCTACCCTGCCTTCCTCATCCTCTGCTACCCTGCCTTCCTCATCCCCTGCTACCCTGCCTTCCTCATCCTCTGCTACCCTGCCTTCCTCATCCTCTGCTACCCTGCCTTCCTCATCCTCTGCTACCCTGCCTTCCTCATCCTCTGCTACCCTGCCTTCCTCATCCTCTGCTACCCTGCCTTCCTCATCCCTTGCTACCCTGCCTTCCTCATCCCTTGCTACCCTGCCTTCCTCATCCTCTGCTACCCTGCCTTCCTCATCCTCTGCTACCCTGCCTTCCTCATCCCCTGCTACCCTGCCTTCCTCATCCTCTGCTACCCTGCCTTCCTCATCCTCTGCTACCCTGCCTTCCTCATCCCTTGCTACCCTGCCTTCCTCATCCCTTGCTACCCTGCCTTCCTCATCCTCTGCTACCCTGCCTTCCTCATCCTCTGCTACCCTGCCTTCTTCATCCCCTGCTACCCTGCCTTCCTCATCCTCTGCTACCCTGCCTTCCTCATCCCCTGCTACCCTGCCTTCCTCATCCTCTGCTACCCTGCCTTCCTCATCCCTTGCTACCCTGCCTTCCTCATCCTCTGCTACCCTTCCTTCCTCATCCCCTGCTACCCTGCCTTCCTCATCCCCTGCTACCCTGCCTTCCTCATCCTCTGCTACCCTGCCTTCCTCATCCTCTGCTACCCTTCCTTCCTCATCCTCTGCTACCCTTCCTTCCTCATCCTCTGCTACCCTTCCTTCCTCATCCTCTGCTACCCTGCCTTCCTCATCCTCTGCTACCCTGCCTTCCTCATCCTCTGCTACCCTGCCTTCCTCATCCTCTGCTACCCTTCCTTCCTCATCCTCTGCTACCCTGCCTTCCTCATCCTCTGCTACCCTGCCTTCCTCATCCTCTGCTACCCTGCCTTCCTCATCCTCTGCTACCCTTCCTTCCTCATCCTCTGCTACTCTTCCTTCCTCATCCTCTGCTACCCTGCCTTCCTCATCCTCTGCTACCCTTCCTTCCTCATCCTCTGCTACCCTGCCTTCCTCATCCTCTGCTACCCTGCCTTCCTCATCCTCTGCTACCCTGCCTTCCTCATCCCCTGCTACCCTGCCTTCCTCATCCCTTGCTACCCTGCCTTCCTCATCCCTTGCTACCCTGCCTTCCTCATCCTCTGCTACCCTGCCTTCCTCATCCTCTGCTACCCTGCCTTCCTCATCCTCTGCTACCCTGCCTTCTTCATCCTCTGCTACCCTGCCTTCCTCATCCCTTGCTACCCTGCCTTCCTCATCCTCTGCTACCCTGCCTTCCTCATCCTCTGCTACCCTGCCTTCCTCATCCCTTGCTACCCTGCCTTCCTCATCCCCCGCTACCCTGCCTTCCTCATCCCTTGCTACCCTGCCTTCCTCATCCTCTGCTACCCTGCCTTCCTCATCCTCTGCTACCCTGCCTTCCTCATCCTCTGCTACCCTGCCTTCCTCATCCTCTGCTACCCTGCCTTCTTCATCCTCTGCTACCCTGCCTTCCTCATCCCTTGCTACCCTGCCTTCCTCATCCCCCGCTACCCTGCCTTCCTCATCCCTTGCTACCCTGCCTTCCTCATCCCTTGCTACCCTGCCTTCCTCATCCTCTGCTACCCTGCCTTCCTCATCCCCTGCTACCCTGCCTTCCTCATCCCTTGCTACCCTGCCTTCCTCATCCCTTGCTACCCTGCCTTCCTCATCCTCTGCTACCCTGCCTTCCTCATCCCTTGCTACCCTGCCTTCCTCATCCCTTGCTACCCTGCCTTCCTCATCCTCTGCTACCCTGCCTTCCTCATCCCCTGCTACCCTGCCTTCCTCATCTCCTGCTACCCTGCCTTCCTCATCCTCTGCTACCCTGCCTTCCTCGTCCCCTGCTACCCTGCCTTCCTCATCCCCTGCTACCCTGCCTTCCTCATCCTCTGCTACCCTGCCTTCCTCATCCTCTGCTACCCTGCCTTCCTCATCCCCTGCTACCCTGCCTTCCTCATCCCCTGCTACCCTGCCTTCCTCATCCTCTGCTACCCTGCCTTCCTCATCCCTTGCTACCCTGCCTTCCTCATCCTCTGCTACCCTGCCTTCCTTATCCTCTGCTACCCTGCCTTCCTCATCCCCTGCAACCCTGCCTTCTTCATCCTCTGCTACCCTTCCTTCCTCATCCTCTGCTACCCTGCCTTTTTCGTCCCCTGCTACCCTTCCTTCCTCATCCCCTGCTACCCTGCCTTCCTCATCCTCTTCTACCCTGCCTTCCTCATCCCCTGCTACCCTGCCTTCCTCGTCCCCTGCTACCCTTCCTTCCTCATCCCCTGCTACCCTGCCTTCCTCATCCTCTTCTACCCTGCCTTCCTCATCCTCTGCTACCCTGCCTTCCTCATTCCCTGCTACCCTGCTTGGTGCCCAGTTCATTCACTGTCTTTACTGTCCCTGCCTTCTGCCTACCTTATCCCCTGCTGTCCTGGTTCCTGCTATCCTCTCTCCTGCTATCCTGGTTCCGGCTATGCTCTCCCGCTATCCTGGTTCCTGCTATCCTCTCTCCTGCTATCCTGGTTCCTGCTATCCTCTCCTGCTATCCTGGTTCCTGCTATCCTCTCCTGCTATCCTGGTTCCAGCTATCCTCTGTCCTACTGTCCTCTTTCGTGCTATCCTTCATCCTGCTATCCTGGTTCCTGCTATCCTGTCTCTTGCTATCCTCCATCCTGCTACCCTGCCTCCTCCTACCCTGCCTCCTGCTCAGCTCTCTCACCCTTTACATCAGTCTCTAGTGTAAAGTTAGACATTCCTGTTAGGTAAATGACACTGTGGCAATGTATCGCTGGCCAGGAGCTTTGTCATGCGAGACATGGCCACGATGTCAACATTACTTACGTCTGTGTTCGTTCGTCCAACATTTACGTCGATAATTCTGCCGATTTATGTTAAGTTTTGTGTATATTCTCTCTCTACCTAGGCCTATAAGAGCCTTATAAAATCCACTGCAGTAGATGTATTACGAAATGTAATTTTGGGTTTTCTGAAGAGGTGTCTGTTCTTCTGTTGGTTGTATGCTGTCTGGAGTATACCTGGAGGGTATACCGGGGGGTCAACGCCCCCGCGGCCCGGTCCGTGACCAGGCCTCCCGGTGGTTCAGGGCCTGATCAACCAGGATGTTACTACTGGCCACACGCAGGCCAGCGTACGAACCATAGCCTGGCTGGTCAGGTACTAACTTCAGGTGCCTCTCCAGCGCCTTCTTGAAAACAACCAGGGGTCTTGACAACCAGGGGTCTTGAAGACAACCAGGTGTCTTGAAGACAACCAGGTGTCTTGAAGACAACCAGGGGTCTTGAAGACAACCAGGGGTCTTGAAGACAACCAGGGGTCTTGAAGACAACCAGGTGTCTTGAAGACAACCAGGTGTCTTGAAGACAACCAGGGGTCTTGAAGACAACCAGGGGTCTTGAAGACAACCAGGTGTCTTGAAGACAACCAGGGGTCTTGAAGACAACCAGGGGTCTTCAAGACAGCCAGGGGTCTTGAAGACAACCAGGGGTCTTGAAGACAGCCAGGGGTCTTGAAGACAACCAGGGGTCTTGAAGACAACCAGGGGTCTTGAAGACAACCAGGGGTCTTGAAGACAGCCAGGGGTCTTGAAGACAACCAGGGGTCTTGAAGACAGCCAGGGGTCTTGAAGACAACCAGGGGTCTTGAAGACAACCAGGGGTCTTGAAGACAACCAGGTGTCTTGAAGACAACCAGGTGTCTTGAAGACAACCAGGGGTCTTGAAGACAACCAGGTGTCTTGAAGACAACCAGGGGTCTTGAAGACAACCAGGGGTCTTGACAACCAGGGGTCTTGAAGACAACCAGGTGTCTTGAAGACAACCAGGGGTCTTGAAGACAAACAGGGGTCTTGACAACCAGGGGTCTTGAAGACAACCAGGTGTCTTGAAGACAACCAGGGGTCTTGAAGACAACCAGGGGTCTTGACAACCAGGGGTCTTGAAGACAACCAGGTGTCTTGAAGACAACCAGGGGTCTTGACAACCAGGGGTCTTGAAGACAAACAGGGGTCTTGACAACCAGGGGTCTTGAAGACAACCAGGTGTCTTGAAGACAACCAGGGGTCTTGAAGACAACCAGGGGTCTTGACAACCAGGGGTCTTGAAGACAACCAGGTGTCTTGAAGACAACCAGGTGTCTTGAAGACAACCAGGGGTCTTGAAGACAACCAGGGGTCTTGAAGACAACCAGGGGCCTTGAAGACAACCAGGGGCCTTGAAGACAACCAGGGGTCTTGAAGACAACCAGGAGTCTTGAAGACAACCAGGGGTCTTGAAGACAACCAGGGGTCTTGGAGACAACCAGGGGTCTTGAAGACAACCAGGGGTCTTGAAGACAACCAGGGGTCTTGAAGACAACCAGGGGTCTTGAAGACAACCAGGTGTCTTGAAGACAACCAGGTGTCTTGAAGACAACCAGGGGTCTTGAAGACAACCAGGGGTCTTGAAGACAACCAGGTGTCTTGAAGACAACCAGGGGTCTTGAAGACAACCAGGGGTCTTGACAACCAGGGGTCTTGAAGACAACCAGGTGTCTTGAAGACAACCAGGGGTCTTGAAGACAAACAGGGGTCTTGACAACCAGGGGTCTTGAAGACAACCAGGTGTCTTGAAGACAACCAGGGGTCTTGAAGACAACCAGGGGTCTTGACAACCAGGGGTCTTGAAGACAACCAGGTGTCTTGAAGACAACCAGGGGTCTTGAAGACAAACAGGGGTCTTGACAACCAGGGGTCTTGAAGACAACCAGGTGTCTTGAAGACAACCAGGGGTCTTGAAGACAACCAGGGGTCTTGACAACCAGGGGTCTTGAAGACAACCAGGTGTCTTGAAGACAACCAGGGGTCTTGACAACCAGGGGTCTTGAAGACAAACAGGGGTCTTGACAACCAGGGGTCTTGAAGACAACCAGGTGTCTTGAAGACAACCAGGGGTCTTGAAGACAACCAGGGGTCTTGACAACCAGGGGTCTTGAAGACAACCAGGTGTCTTGAAGACAACCAGGTGTCTTGAAGACAACCAGGGGTCTTGACAACCAGGGGTCTTGACAACCAGGGGTCTTGACAACCAGGGGTCTTGAAGACAACCAGGTGTCTTGAAGACAACCAGGTGTCTTGAAGACAACCAGGGGTCTTGAAGACAACCAGGGGTCTTGACAACCAGGGGTCTTGAAGACAACCAGGTGTCTTGAAGACAACCAGGGGTCTTGAAGACAACCAGGGGTCTTGAAGACAACCAGGTGTCTTGAAGACAACCAGGGGTCTTGACAACCAGGTGTCTTGAAGACAACCAGGGGTCTTGAAGACAACCAGGGGTCTTAAAGACAACCAGGGGTCTTGAAGACAGCCAGGTGTCTTGAAGACAACCAGGTGTCTTGAAGACAACCAGGGGTCTTGAAGACAACCAGGTGTCTTGAAGACAACCAGGGGTCTTGAAGACACCGAGGGGTCTTGAAGACAACCAGGGGTCTTGAAGACAACCAGGGGTCTTGAAGACAACCAGGGGTCTTGAAGACAGCCAGGGGTCTTGAAGACAACCAGGGGTCTTGAAGACAGCCAGGGGTCTTGAAGACAACCAGGAGTCTTGAAGACAACCAGGGGTCTTGAAGACAGCCAGGGGTCTTGAAGACAACCAGGGGTCTTGAAGACAACCAGGAGTCTTGAAGACAACCAGGGGTCTTGAAGACAACCAGTGGTCTTGAAGACAGCCAGGGGTCTTGAAGACAACCAGGGGTCTTGAAGACAGCCAGGGGTCTTGAAGACAACCAGGAGTCTTGAAGACAACCAGGGGTCTTGAAGACAACCAGTGGTCTTGAAGACAGCCAGGGGTCTTGAAGACAACCAGGTGTCTTGAAGACAACCAGGGGTCTTGAAGACAACCAGGGGTCTTGAAGACAACCATTGGTCTTGAAGACAACCAGGGGTCTTGAAGACAACCAGGGGTCTTGAAGACAACCAGGGGTCTTGAAGACAACCAGGGGCCTTGAAGACAACCAGGGGCCTTGAAGACAACCAGGGGTCTTGAAGACAACCAGGAGTCTTGAAGACAACCAGGGGTCTTGGAGACAACCAGGGGTCTTGGAGACAACCAGGGGTCTTGAAGACAACCAGGGGTCTTGAAGACAACCAGGGGTCTTGAAGACAACCAGGGGTCTTGAAGACAACCAGGGGTCTTGAAGACAACCAGGGGTCTTGAAGACAACCAGGGGTCTTAAAGACAACCAGGGGTCTTGAAGACAACCAGGGATCTTGAAGACAACCAGGGGTCTTGAAGACAACCAGGGGTCTTGAAGACAACCAGGGGTCTTGAAGACAACCAGGGGTCTTGAAGACAACCAGGGGTCTTGAAGACAGCCAGGGGTCTTGAAGACAACCAGGGGTCTTGAAGACAACCAGGGGTCTTGAAGACAACCAGGGGTCTTGAAGACAACCAGGGGTCTTGAAGACAACCAGGGGTCTTGAAGACAACCAGGGGTCTTGAAGACAACCAGGGGTCTTGAAGACAACCAGGGGTCTATTGGTAATGTTTTCTACGTGAATTAGTCTAATAGGGACACTTTCCTTCAAATTTTGATACAGTTGGCTGATATTTTGAAAATTTTCTGTGACTATCTTGACAGCCTGTCTTGACAGCCTGTCTTGACAGCCTGTCTTGACAGCCTGTCTTGACAGCCTGTCTTGACAGCTTGGTGTGTTTAGTCTGTTATTGTTCCCCCAGCATCTTCCTCTTCTCCCTACTTCTCTTATCTTTCCCTTCTCAAACTGCATCTTCTTATCTCCGTTATTTCACCCTTACCCAGCATCCACCTCATTTTGCATCTCTCTCATCTCTCACTCAGCATCCACATTCTGCATCTCTTGTCCCACTCACCCAGCATCCACATTCTGTGTCTCGTCTCCCACTCACCCAGCATCCACATTGTGCATCTCGTCTCCCACTCACCCAGCATCCACATTCTGTGTCTCGTCTCCCACTCACCCAGCATCCACATTGTTCATCTCGTCTCCCACTCACCCAGCATCCACATTGTTCATCTCGTCTCCCACTCAGCATCCACATTCTACATCTCGTCTCCCACTCACCCAGCATCCACATTGTGCATCTCGTCTCCCACTCACCCAGCATCCACATTGTGCATCTCGTTTCCCACTCACCCAGCATCCACATTGTGCATCTCGTTTCCCACTCACCCAGCATCCACATTGTGCATCTCGTCTCCCAGTCACCCAGCATCCACATTGTTCATCTCGTCTCCCACTCACCCAGCATCCACATTGTGCATCTCGTCTCCCACTCACCCAGCATCCACATTGTGCATCTCGTCTCCCACTCACCCAGCATCCACATTGTGCATCTCGTCTCCCACTCACCCAGCATCCACATTGTGCATCTCGTCTCCCACTCACCCAGCATCCACATTGTTCATCTCGTCTTCCACTCACTTAGCATCCACATTCTGCATCCCGTCTCCCACTCACCCAGCATCCACATTGTGCATCTCGTCTCCCACTCACCCAGCATCCACATTGTGCATCTCGTCTCCCACTCACCCAGCATCCACATTGTGCATCTCGTCTACCACTCACCCAGCATCCACATTGTGCATCTCGTCTCCCACTCACCCAGCATCCACATTGTGCATCTCGTCTCCCACTCACCCAGCATCCACATTGTCCATCTCGTCTCCCACTCACCCAGCATCCACATTGTGCATCTCGTCTCCCACTCACCCAGCATCCACATTCATCTCATCTCCCCATCAACCAGTATCTCCCTCATCTCCCTCTTCTTGCATCTCCCTCAACTGGCAGTCGGGTTCTTGTTTATCTGTTTACTCTCTTGCTTCTGGCTGAGCTGACTTGTAAGTTTTGAGTCCTGGCTTACTGCTGCCTAGTTCCTGTCCGTCAAGTAGGGCAAGAATCAACCTTATGTCCCTACCACACACACACACACACACACACACACACACACACACACACACACACACACACACACACACACACACACACACACACACACACCACCTTTAGCAGTCATGACCACACATCTAAAGTCTACATAATGTGTACGGGACGGGAAGTGTAATGTGTGTGTGTGTGTGTGTGTGTGTGTGTGTACGTGTACGTGTACGTGTACGTGTACGTGTGTGTACACAAAGTACCTCTAAATATGCAAACAAAAATGTCGGAGTTACTCTACATTGTCCACATTAATTGTCGTCTCCTTCCTGACACACTTCTTATTCTCCTCTATAATTCTCTTCACATTCACTATAATTCTCTTCATATTCTCCTCTATAATTCTCTTCACATTCACTATAATTCTCTTCATATTCTCCTCTATAATTCTCTTCACATTCACTATAATTCTCTTCATATTCTCCTCTATAATTCTCTTATATTCACTATAATTCTCTTCTTATTCTCCTCTATAATTCTCTTCACATTCTCCTCTATAATTCTCTTCACATTCTCCTCTATAATTCTCTTCACATTCTCCTCTATAATTCTCTTCACATTCTCCTCTATAATTCTCTTCACATTCTCCTCTATAATTCTCTTCACATTCTCCTCTATAATTCTCTTCACATTCTCCTCTATAATTCTCTTCACATTCTCCTCTATAATTCTCTTCACATTCTCCTCTATAATTCTCTTCACATTCTCCAAAATTCTCTTCACATTCTCCTCTATAATTCTCTTCACATTCTCCTCTATAATTCTCTTCACATTCTCCAAAATTCTCTTCACATTCTCCTCTATAATTCTCTTCACATTCTCCTCTATAATTCTCTTCACATTCTCCTCTATAATTCTCTTCACATTCTCCTCTATAATTCTCTTCACATTCTCCAAAATTCTCTTCACATTCTCCTCTATAATTCTCTTCACATTCTCCTCTATAATTCTCTTCACATTCTCCTCTATAATTCTCTTCACATTCTCCTCTATAATTCTCTTCACATTCTCCTCTATAATTCTCTTCACATTCTCCTCTATAATTCTCTTCACATTCTCCTCTATAATTCTCTTCATATTCTCCTCTATAATTCTCTTCACATTCTCCTCTATAATTCTCTTCACATTCACTATAATTCTCTTCACATTCTCCTCTATAATTCTCTTCACATTCTCCTCTATAATTCTCTTCACATTCTCCTCTATAATTCTCTTCACAATCACTATAATTCTCTTCACATTCTCCTCTATAATTCTCTTCACATTCTCCTCTATAATTCTCTTCATATTCTCCTCTATAATTCTCTTCACA
Source organism: Cherax quadricarinatus (assembly GCF_038502225.1). Taxonomy (NCBI): domain Eukaryota; kingdom Metazoa; phylum Arthropoda; class Malacostraca; order Decapoda; family Parastacidae; genus Cherax; species Cherax quadricarinatus. Next base: position 156,002 of record NW_027195373.1, read on the forward strand.
TTCTCCTCTATAATTCTCTTCACATTCTCCTCTATAATTCTCTTCACATTCTCCTCTATAATTCTCTTCACATTCTCCTCTATAATTCTCTTCACATTCTCCTCTATAATTCTCTTCATATTCTCCTCTATAATTCTCTTCACATTCTCCTCTATAATTCTCTTCACATTCTCCTCTATAATTCTCTTCACATTCTCCTCTATAATTCTCTTCACATTCTCCTCTATAATTCTCTTCACATTCTCCTCTATAATTCTCTTCACATTCTCCTCTATAATTCTCTTCACATTCTCCTCTATAATTCTCTTCATATTCTCCTCTATAATTCTCTTCACATTCTCCTCTATAATTCTCTTCATATTCTCCTCTATAATTCTCTTCACATTCTCCTCTATAATTCTCTTCACATTCTCCTCTATAATTCTCTTCATATTCTCCTCTATAATTCTCTTCACATTCTCCTCTATAATTCTCTTCACATTCTCCTCTATAATTCTCTTCACATTCTCCTCTATAATTCTCTTCACATTCTCCTCTATAATTCTCTTCACATTCTCCTCTATAATTCTCTTCACATTCTCCTCTATAATTCTCTTCACATTCTCCTCTATAATTCTCTTCATATTCTCCTCTATAATTCTCTTCACATTCTCCTCTATAATTCTCTTCATATTCTCCTCTATAATTCTCTTCACATTCTCCTCTATAATTCTCTTCATATTCTCCTCTATAATTCTCTTCACATTCTCCTCTATAATTCTCTTCATATTCTCCTCTATAATTCTCTTCACATTCTCCTCTATAATTCTCTTCACATTCTCCTCTATAATTCTCTTCATATTCTCCTCTATAATTCTCTTCACATTCTCCTCTATAATTCTCTTCATATTCTCCTCTAGAATTCTCTTCACATTCTCCTCTATAATTCTCTTCATATTCTCCTCTATAATTCTCTTCATATTCTCCTCTAGAATTCTCTTCACATTCTCCTCTAGAATTCTCTTCACATTCTCCTCTATAATTCTCTTCACATTCTCCTCTATAATTCTCTTCATATTCTCCTCTATAATTCTCTTCACATTCTCCTCTATAATTCTCTTCACATTCTCCTCTATAATTCTCTTCACATTCTCCTCTATAATTCTCTTCACATTCTCCTTTGTAATTCTCTTCACATTCTCCTCTATAATTCTCTTCACATTCTCCTCTGTAATTCTCTTCACATTCTCCTCTATAATTCTCTTCATTCTCCTCTATTATTCTCTTCACGTTCCCCTCTATTCAACAACAGCATCACAGAGAGAAACACCACAGACAGCAACAACACAGACAGCAACAGTCTCACAGACAGCAACAACACAGACAGCAACAGCCTCACAGACAGCAACAACACAGACAGCAACAGCCTCACAGACAGCAACAACACAGACAGCAACAGCCTCACACAGAGCAACAACACAGACAGCAACAGCCTCACAGAAAGCAACAACACAGACAACAACAGTCTCACAGACAGCAACAACACAGACAGCAACAGCCTCACAGACAGCAACAACACAGACAGCAACAGTCTCACAGACAGCAACAACACAGACAGCAACAGCCTCACCGACAGCAACAACACAGACAGCAACAGCCTCACAGACAGCAACAACACAGCAACAGCCTCACAGACAGCAACAGCCTCACCGACAGCAACAACACAGACAGCAACAGCCTCACAGAGAGCAACAACACAGCAACAGCTTCACAGACAGCAACAACACAGACAGCAACAGCCTCACAGACAGCAACAGCCTCACAGACAGCAACAACACAGACAACAACAACACAGACAGCAACAGCCTCACAGACAGCAACAGCCTCACCGACAGCAACAACACAGACAGCAACAGCCTCACAGACAGCAACAACACAGCAATAGCCTCACAGACAGCAACAGCCTTACAGACAGCAACAACACAGACAGCAACAGAATCACAGACAGCAACAACACAGACAGCAGCAACACAGACAGCAACAGCCTCACAGACAGCAACAACACAGAGAAGCAACGGCCTCACAGACAGCAACAAGACAGACAGCAACAGCCTCGCAGACAGCAACAACACAGGCAGCAACAGCCTCACAGACAGCAACAACACAGCAACAGCCTCACAGACAGCAACAGCCTCACAGACAGCAACAGCCTCACAGACAGCAACAACACAGCAACAGCCTCACAGACAGCAACAACACAGCAACACACACATCAACAACACAGACAGCAACAGCCTCACAGACAGCAACAGCCTCACAGACAGCAGCAACACAGACAGCAACAGCCTCACAGACAGCAACAACACAGACAGCAACAGCCTCACAGACAGCAACACAGACAGCAACAGCCTCACAGATAGCAACAACAGACACAGCAACAGCCTCACACACAGCAACAACACAGACAGCAACAGCCTCACACACAGCAACAACACAGACAGCAACAGCCTCACACACAACAACACAGACAGCAACAGCCTCACAGACAGCAACAACACAGACAGCAACAGCCTCACAGTCAGCAACAACACAGACAGCAACATCCTCACAGACAGCAACAACACAGACAGCAACAGCCTCACAGACAGCAACAACACAGACAGCAACTACACAGACAGCTACAGCCTCACAGACAGCAACAACACAGACAGCAACAGCCTCACAGACAGCAACAACACAGACAGCAACAGCCTCACACACAGCAACAACACAGACAGCAACAGCCTCACAGACAGCAACAAAGACAGCAACAGCCTCACACACAGCAACAACACAGACAGCAACAGCCTCACAGACAGCAACAGCCTCACAGACAACAACACAGACAGCAACAGCCTCACAGACAGCAACAACACAGACAGCTACAGCCTCACAGACAGCAACAACACAGCAACAGCCTCACAGACAGCAACAACATAGACAGCAACAGCCTCACACACAGTAACAACACAGACAGCAACAACACAGACAGCAACAGCCTCACAGACAGCAACAACACAGACAGCAACAGCCTCACACACAGCAACAACACAGACAGCAACAACACACACAGCAACAGCCTCACAGACAGCAACAACACAGACAGCAACAGCCTCACAGACAGCAACAACACAGACAGCAACAGCCTCACAGACAGCAACAACAGAGACAGCAACAGCCTCACACACAGCAACAACACAGACAGCAACAGCCTCACACACAGCAACAACACAGACAGCAACAGCCTCACAGACAGCAACAACCTCACAGACAGCAACAACACAGACAGCAACAGCCTCACAGACAGCAACAACACAGACAGCAACAACCTCACAGACAGCAACAGTAGTATTGAACATTACAATATCGCTCTGTGGTTGCCATCTTTCTTGATTCTTATGAATACTAAACACCGCTGCCTGACGTAAGAGGCAACTGGGGAGTGTTGCTTCTGACTCCAGGTTCAAGTGTTGCTTCTGAGTCCAGGTTCAAGTGTTGCTTCTGACTCCAGGTTGAAGTGTTGCTTCTGACTCCAGGTTCAAGTGTTGCTTCTGACTCCAGGTTCAAGTGTTGCTTCTGACTCCAGGTTCAAGTGTTGCTTCTGACTCCAGGTTCAAGTGTTGCTTCTGACTCCAGGTTCAAGTGTTGCTTCTGACTCCAGGTTCAAGTGTTGCTTCTGACTCCAGGTTCAAGTGTTGCTTCTGACTCCAGGTTCAAGTGTTGCTTCTGATTCCAGGTTCAAGTGTTGCTTCTGACTCCAGGTTCAAGTGTTGCTTCTGACTCCAGGTTCAAGTGTTACTTCTGACTCCAGGTTCAAGTGTTGCTTCTAACTCCAGGTTCAAGTGTTGCTTCTGACTCCAGGTTCAAGTGTTGCTTCTGACTCCAGGTTCAAGTGTTGCTTCTGACTCCAGGTTCAAGTGTTGCTTCTGACTCCAGGTTCAAGTGTTGCTTCTGACTCCAGGTTCAAGTGTTGCTTCTGACTCCAGGTTCAAGTGTTGCTTCTGACTCCAGGTTCAAGTGTTGCTTCTGACTCCAGGTTCAAGTGTTGCTGCTGACTCCAGGTTCAAGTATTGCTTCTGACTCCAGGTTCAAGTGTTGCTTCTGACTCCAGGTTCAAGTGTTGCTTCTGACTCCAGGTTCAAGTGTTGCTTCTGACTCCAGGTTCAAGTGTTGCTTCTGACTCCAGGTTCAAGTGTTGCTTCTGACACCAGGTTCAAGTGTTGCTTCTGACTCCAGGTTCAAGTGTTGCTTCTGACTCCAGGTTCAAGTGTTGCTTCTGACTCCAGGTTCAAGTGTTGCTTCTGACTCCAGGTTCAAGTGTTGCTTCTGACTCCAGGTTCAAGTGTTGCTTCTGACTCCAGGTTCAAGTGTTGCTTCTGACTCCAGGTTCAAGTGTTGCTTCTGACTCCAGGTTCAAGTGTTGCTTCTGACTCCAGGTTCAAGTGTTGCTTCTGACTCCAGGTTCAAGTGTTGCTTCTGACACCAGGTTCAAGTGTTGCTTCTGACTCCAGGTTCAAGTGTTGCTTCTGACTCCAGGTTCAAGTGTTGCTTCTGACTCCAGGTTCAAGTGTTGCTTCTGACTCCAGGTTCAAGTGTTGCTTCTGACTCCAGGTTCAAGTGTTGCTTCTGACTCCAGGTTCAAGTGTTGCTTCTGACTCCAGGTTCAAGTGTTGCTTCTGACTCCAGGTTCAAGTGTTGCTTTTGACTCCAGGTTCAAGTGTTGCTTCTGACTCCAGGTTCAAGTGTTGCTTTTGACTCCAGGTTCAAGTGTTGCTTCTGACTCCAGGTTCAGTATCAGGGTTCAAGTGTTGCTTCTGACTCCAGGTTCAAGTGTTGCTTCTGACTCCAGGTTCAAGTGTTGCTTCTGACTCCAGGTTCAAGTGTTGCTTCTGACTCCAGGTTCAAGTGTTGCTTCTGACTCCAGGTTCAAGTGTTGCTTTTGACTCCAGGTTCAAGTGTTCCTTCTGACTCCAGGTTCAAGTGTTGCTTTTGACTCCAGGTTCAAGTGTTGCTTCTGACTCCAGGTTCAAGTGTTGCTTCTGACTCCAGGTTCAAGTGTTGCTTCTGACTCCAGGTTCAAGTGTTGCTTCTGACTCCAGGTTCAAGTGTTGCTTCTGACTCCAGGTTCAAGTGTTGCTTCTGACTCCAGGTTCAAGTGTTGCTTCTGACTCCAGGTTCAAGTGTTGCTTCTGACTCCAGGTTCAAGTGTTGCTTTTGACTCCAGGTCAAGTGTTGCTTCTGACTCCAGGTTCAAGTGTTGCTTCTGACTCCAGGTTCAAGTGTTGCTTCTGACTCCAGGTTCAAGTGTTCCTTCTGACTATAGGTTCAAGTGTTGCTTCTGACTCCAGGTTCAATATCAGGGTTCAACTGCATGGCTGTCATTGTTGAGGTTCAAGTACATGGCTGTCACTGTTAGGGTTCAACTACATGGCTGTCATTATTGAGGTTCAACTACATAGCTGTCACTGTTAGGGTTCAACTACATAGCTGTCAGTGTTAGGGTTCAACTACATAGGTGTCAGTGTTAGGGTTCGACTACTTAGCTGTCACTGTTAGGGTTCATCTACATAGCTGTCACTGTTAGGGTTCAACTACATAGGTGTTAGTGTTAGGGTTCAACTACATAGCTGTCACTGTTAAGGTTCAACTACATAGCTGTCAGTGTTAGGGTTCAACTACATAGGTGTCAGTGTTAGGGTTCAGCTACATAGCTATCACTGTTAGGGTTCAGCTACATAGCTGTCAGTGTTAGGGTTCAACTACATAGCTGTCAGTGTTAGGGTTCAACTACATAGCTATCACTGTTAGGGTTCAACTACATAGCTATCACTGTTAGGGTTCAACTACATAGCTATCACTATTAGGGTTCAACTAAATAACTATCACTGTTAGGGTTAACTACCTAGTTATCACTGTTAGGGTTCAACTATATAGCTGTCAGTGTTAGGGTTCAGCTACATAGCTGTCAGTGTTAGGGTTCAACTACATGGCTGTCACTGTTAGGGTTCAACTACATAGCTGTCAGTGTTAGGGTTCAACTACATGGCTGTCACTGTTAAGGTTCAATTACATGGCTGTCACTGTTAAGTTTCAACTACATGGCTGTCACTGTTAGGGTTCAACTACATGGCTGTCACTGTTAGGGTTCAACTACCTAGTTATCACTGTTAGGGTTCAACTACCTAGTTATCACTGTTAGGGTTGAACTACATAGCTATCATTGTTTGGGTTCAACTACATAGCTGTCAGTGTTAGGGTTCAACTACATGGCTGTCAGTGTTAGGGTTCAACTACGTAGCTGTCAGTGTTAGGGTTCAACTACATAGCTGTCAGTGTTAGGGTTCAACTACATAGCTGTCAGTATTAGGGTTCAACTACATGGCTGTCAGTGTTGGGGTTCAACTACATGGCTGTCAGTGTTAGGGTTCAACTACATAGCTGTCAGTGTTAGGGTTCATCTACATAGCTGTCAGTGTTAGGGTTCAACTACATAGCTGTCAGTGTTAGGGTTCAACTACATGGCTGTCAGTGTTAGGGTTCAACTACATGGCTGTCAGTGTTAGGGTTCAACTACATGGCTGTCAGTGTTAGGGTTCAACTACATGGCTGTCAGTGTTAGGGTTCAACTACATGGCTGTCAGTGTTAGGGTTCAACTATATGGCTGTCAGTGTTATTGTTCAACTACATGGCTGTCAGTGTTAGGGTTCAACTACATGGCTGTCAGTGTTAGGGTTCAACTACATGGCTGTCAGTGTTAGGGTTCAACTACATAGCTGTCAGTGTTAGGGTTCAACTACATGGCTGTCAGTGTTAGGATTCAATTACATGGCTGTCAGTGTTAGGGTTCAACTACATGGCTGTCAGTGTTAGGGTTTAACTACATGGCTGTCAGTGTTAGGGTTCAACTACATGGCTGTCAGTGTTAGGGTTCAACTACATGGCTGTCAGTATTAGGGTTCAACTACATGGCTGTCAGTGTTAGGGTTCAACTACATGGCTGTCAGTGTTGGGGTTCAACTACATGGCTGTCAGTGTTAGGGTTCAACTACATGGCTGTCAGTGTTAGGGTTCAACTACATGGCTGTCAGTGTTAGGGTTCAACTACATAGCTGTCAGTGTTAGGGTTCGACTACATGGCTGTCAGTGTTAGGGTTCAACTACATGGCTGTCAGTGTTAGGGTTCAACTACATGGCTGTCAGTGTTAGGGTTCAACTACATGGCTGTCAGTGTTAGGGTTCAACTACATGGCTGTCAGTGTTAGGGTTCAACTACATGGCTGTCAGTGTTATGGTTCAACTACATAGCTGTCAGTTTTAGGGTTCAACTACATGGCTGTCAGTGTTAGGGTTCAACTACATGGCTGTCAGTGTTAGGGTTCAACTACATAGCTGTCAGTGTTAGGGTTCATCTACATAGCTGTCAGTGTTAGGGTTCAACTACATAGCTGTCAGTGTTAGGGTTCAACTACATGGCTGTCAGTGTTAGGGTTGAACTACATGGCTGTCAGTGTTAGGGTTCAACTACATAGCTGTCAGTGTTAGGGTTGAACTACATAGCTGTCAGTGTTAGGGTTCAACTACATAGCTGTCAGTGTTAGGGTTCATCTACATAGCTGTCAGTGTTAGGGTTCAACTACATAGCTGTCAGTGTTAGGGTTCAACTACATGGCTGTCAGTGTTAGGGTTCAACTACATGGCTGTCAGTGTTAGGGTTCAACTACATGGCTGTCAGTGTTATGGTTCAACTACATAGCTGTCAGTTTTAGGGTTCAACTACATGGCTGTCAGTGTTAGGGTTCAACTACATGGCTGTCAGTGTTAGGGTTCAACTACATGGCTGTCAGTGTTAGGGTTCAACTACATGGCTGTCAGTGTTAGGGTTCAACTACATGGCTGTCAGTGTTAGGGTTCAACTACATGGCTGTCAGTGTTAGGGTTCAACTACATGGCTGTCAGTGTTAGGGTTCAACTACATGGCTGTCAGTGTTAGGGTTCAACTACATGGCTGTCAGTGTTAGGGTTCAACTACATGGCTGTCAGTGTTAGGGTTCAACTACATGGCTGCCACTGTTAAGGTTCACATTGATGATCATTATAATTAATAACTCATTATAACACATAATTATCATTAAAGTCGATGTTAGTTTTATTGACTCTGCGATTTCGCGGTGATTCCGCGCGAGCGAGGAATTTGCGGCGTAAATCTGGCAATGTTGATACGCATTACTGCTGCCGCAGACTTGATCTAGATTACGCGAAATTTGTAGCCCCATCTCCTATCTTTATCCTCATGACTCTTGCAGCTGCTTCCTAGCTTTGATTTCTAGCCTTGATACCTGTCCTTGCTTCCTAGCTTTGATTTCTAGCCTTGATACCTGTCCTTGCTTGCTAGATTTGATTTCTAGCTTTGATACCTGTCCTTGCTTGCTAACTTTGATACCTGTCCTTGCTTGCTAGCTTTGATACCTGTCCTTGCTTGCTAGCTTTGATACCTGTCCTTGCTTGCTAGCTTTGATACCTGTCCTTGCTTGCTAGCTTTGATTTCTAGCTTTGATACCTATCCTTGCTTGCTAGCTTTGATACCTGTCCTTGCTTGCTAGCTTTGATTTCTAGCTTTGATACCTATCCTTGCTTCCTAGCTATGATTTCTAGCTTTGATACCTATCCTTGCTTCCTAGCTATCATTTCTAGCTTTGATAAATATCCTTGCTAGCTTTGATTTCTAGCTTTGATATCTGTCCTTGCTTGCTAGCTTTGATATCTGTCCTTGTTAGCTTTGATTTCTAGCTTTGATACCTGGCCTTGCTTGCTAGCTTTGATACCTGTCCTTGTTAGCTTTTATTTCTAGCTTTGATACCTGTCCTTGCTAGCTTTTATTTCTAGCTTTGATACCTGTCCTTGCTAGCTTTTATTTCTAGCTTTGATACCTGTCCTTGCTAGCTTTTATTTCTAGCTTTGATACCTGTCCTTGCTAGCTTTTATTTCTAGCTTTGATACCTGTCCTTGCTAGCTTTTATTTCTAGCTTTGATACCTGTCCTTGCTAGCTTTGATTTCTAACCTTGATACCTATCCTTGTTTCCTCTCATCTGATTATTGTTTAGCCTGGACTATCCTGCGTAGTCTGACCTAACCTAACCTATCCAGCATTGTATGTGATGTAGCCTAGTCTATCTCCGTGTTGTGTGATGTAGCCCAGCCTATCTCCGTGTTGTGTGATGTAGCCTAGTCTATCTACGTGTTGTGTGATGTAGCCCAGCCTATCTCCGTGTTGTGTGATGTAGCCCAGCCTATCTCCGTGTTGTGTGATGTAGCCTAGTCTATCTACGTGTTGTGTGATGTAGCCCAGCCTATCTCCGTGTTGTGTGATCGAGCCCAGCCTATCTCCGTGTTGTGTGATGTAGCCTAGTCTATCTACGTGTTGTGTGATGTAGCCCAGCCTATCTCCGTGTTGTGTGATGTAGCCCAGCCTATCTCCGTGTTGTGTGATGTAGCCTAGTCTATCTACGTGTTGTGTGATGTAGCCTAGCCTATCTACGTGTTGTGTGATGTAGCCTAGACTATCTACGTGTTGTGTGATGTAGCCTAGCCTATCTACGTGTTGTGTGATGTAGCCTAGCCTATCTACGTGTTGTGTGATGTAGCCTAGCCTATCTACGTGTTGTGTGATGTAGCCTAGCCTATCTCCGTGTTGTGTGATCGAGCCCAGCCTATCTCCGTGTTGTTTGAGGTAGCCCAGCCTATCTCCGTGTTGTGTGATCGAGCCCAGCCTATCTCCGTGTTGTGTGATCGAACCCAGCCTATCTCCGTGTTGTGTGATCGAGCCCAGCCTATCTCCGTGTTGTGTGATCGAGCCCAGCCTATCTCCGTGTTGTTTGAGGTAGCCCAGCCTATCTCCGTGTTGTGTGATCGAGCCCAGCCTATCTCCGTGTTGTGTGATCGAGCCCAGCCTATCTCCGTGTTGTGTGATCGAGCCCAGCCTATCTCCGTGTTGTTTGAGGTAGCCCAGCCTATCTCCGTGTTGTGTGATCGAGCCCAGCCTATCTCCGTGTTGTGTGATCGAACCCAGCCTATCTCCGTGTTGTGTGATCGAACCCAGCCTATCTCCGTGTTGTGTGATCGAACCCAGCCTATCTCCGTGTTGTGTGATCGAGCCCAGCCTATCTCCGTGTTGTGTGATCGAACCCAGCCTATCTCCGTGTTGTGTGATCGAACCCAGCCTATCTCCGTGTTGTGTGATCGAGCCCAGCCTATCTCCGTGTTGTGTGATCGAGCCCAGCCTATCTCCGTGTTGTGTGATCGAGCCCAGCCTATCTCCGTGTTGTGTGATCGAACCCAGCCTATCTCCGTGTTGTGTGATCGAACCCAGCCTATCTCCGTGTTGTGTGATCGAGCCCAGCCTATCTCCGTGTTGTTTGATCGAGCCTAGCCTATCTCCGTGTTGTGTGATCGAGCCCAGCCTATCTCCGTGTTGTGTGATCGAGCCCAGCCTATCTCCGTGTTGTGTGATCGAACCCAGCCTATCTCCGTGTTGTGTGATCGAACCCAGCCTATCTCCGTGTTGTGTGATCGAGCCCAGCCTATCTCCGTGTTGTGTGATCGAGCCTAGCCTATCTCCGTGTTGTGTGATCGAGCCCAGCCTATCTCCGTGTTGTGTGATCGAGCCCAGCCTATCTCCGTGTTGTTTGAGGTAGCCCAGCCTATCTCCGTGTTGTGTGATCGAACCCAGCCTATCTCCGTGTTGTGTGATCGAGCCCAGCCTATCTCCGTGTTGTGTGATCGAGCCCAGCCTATCTCCGTGTTGTTTGAGGTAGCCCAGCCTATCTCCGTGTTGTGTGATCGAGCCCAGCCTATCTCCGTGTTGTGTGATCGAGCCCAGCCTATCTCCGTGTTGTGTGATCGAACCCAGCCTATCTCCGTGTTGTGTGATCGAACCCAGCCTATCTCCGTGTTGTGTGATCGAGCCCAGCCTATCTCCGTGTTGTTTGAGGTAGCCCAGCCTATCTCCGTGTTGTGTGATCGAGCCCAGCCTATCTCCGTGTTGTGTGATCGAGCCCAGCCTATCTCCGTGTTGTGTGATCGAACCCAGCCTATCTCCGTGTTGTGTGATCGAACCCAGCCTATCTCCGTGTTGTGTGATCGAGCCCAGCCTATCTCCGTGTTGTGTGATCGAACCCAGCCTATCTCCGTGTTGTGTGATCGAGCCCAGCCTATCTCCGTGTTGTGTGATCGAACCCAGCCTATCTCCGTGTTGTGTGATCGAACCCAGCCTATCTCCGTGTTGTGTGATCGAACCCAGCCTATCGGAACCTAACCTAACCTTGTAAAAGAGTGACCTCTCTCTCTCTCTCTCTCTCTCTCTCTCTCTCTCTCTCTCTCTCTCTCTCTCTCTCTCTCTCTCTCTCTCTCTCTCTCTCTCTCTCTCTCTATCTCTCTCTCTCAACTAACAGTGATATATTATGGTAATCCTCAATATCCGCTTCACCAAAATGCCTACTTTAGCATTTCCCAAGAATCACCTTGGTAGAGAGAGAGAGAGAGAGAGAGAGAGAGAGAGAGAGAGAGACTAGCAACTGTTAATTTACCAAGCACTGTTCACCCGTAATATACCAGTCAGCACCATATATATCACAGGAAGTTCCCCCGTCAGCAGTAACCCAGCTGGCTAATTCAGCCACCCAGCTGGCTAACCCAGCCACCCAGCTGGCTAACCCAGCCACCCAGCTGGCTAACCCAGCCACCCAGTTGGCTAACCCAGCCTCCCAGTTGGCTAACCCAGCCACCCAGTTGGCTAACCCAGCCACCCAGCTGGCTAACCCACCCACCCAGCTGGCTAACCCAGCCACTCAGCTGGCTAACCCAGCTGGCTAATCCAGCCACTCAGCTGGCTAACCCACCAAAGCAACTTGCAAAGTGCTGACACTTGTCCTGATGGAAGTCACGGTCGCCTAAATATTCCATTTAGGAATCTTTGATCCCTGAGAAAAGCTACACACACACACACACACACACACATATATATATATATATAGGTTGGTATAGGTAGTAGGTTGGTAGACAGCAACCACCCAGGGAAGTACTACCGTCCTGCCAGATGACTGTGAAACAAAAACCTGTAACTGTTTTGCATGATGGTAGGATTGCTGGTTTCTTTTTCTGTCTCATAAACACGCTAAGATAACAGGGATATCTTGCTACTCCTACTTACACTTTGGTCACACTTCACAGACACGCACATGCATATATATATATACATACATCTAGGTTTTTCTCCTTTTTCTAAATAGCTCTTGTTCTTTTTTATTTCTTCTATTGTCCATGGGGAAGTGGAAAAGAATCTTTCCTCCGTAAGCCATGCGTGTCGTATGAGGCGACTAAAATGCCGGGAGCAATGGGCTAGTAACCCCTTCTCCTGTATACAATTACTAAAAAAGAGAAGAAGAAAAACTTTATAAAACTGGGTTGCTTAAATGTGCGTGGATGTAGTGCGGATGACAAGAAACAGATGATTGCTGATGTTATGAATGAAAAGAATTTGGATGTCCTGGCCCTAAGCGAAACAAAGCTGAAGGGGGTAGGAGAGTTTCAGTGGGGGGAAATAAATGGGATTAAATCTGGAGTATCTGAGAGAGTTAGAGCAAAGGAAGGGGTAGCAGTAATGTTAAATGATCAGTTATGGAAGGAGAAAAGAGAATATGAATGTGTAAATTCAAGAATTATGTGGATTAAAGTAAAGGTTGGATGCGAGAAGTGGGTCATAATAAGCGTGTATGCACCTGGAGAAGAGAGGAATGCAGAGGAGAGAGAGAGATTTTGGGAGATGTTAAGTGAATGTATAGGAGCCTTTGAACCAAGTGAGAGAGTAATTGTGGTAGGGGACTTGAATGCTAAAGTAGGAGAAACTTTTAGAGAGGGTGTGGTAGGTAAGTTTGGGGTGCCAGGTGTAAATGATAATGGGAGCCCTTTGATTGAACTTTGTATAGAAAGGGGTTTAGTTATAGGTAATACATATTTTAAGAAAAAGAGGATAAATAAGTATACACGATATGATGTAGGGCGAAATGACAGTAGTTTGTTGGATTATGTATTGGTAGATAAAAGACTGTTGAGTAGACTTCAGGATGTACATGTTTATAGAGGGGCCACAGATATATCAGATCACTTTCTAGTTGTAGCTACACTGAGAGTAAAAGGTAGATGGGATACAAGGAGAATAGAAGCATCAGGGAAGAGAGAGGTGAAGGTTTATAAACTAAAAGAGGAGGCAGTTAGGGTAAGATATAAACAGCTATTGGAGGATAGATGGGCTAATGAGAGCATAGGCAATGGGGTCGAAGAGGTATGGGGTAGGTTTAAAAATGTAGTGTTAGAGTGTTCAGCAGAAGTTTGTGGTTACAGGAAAGTGGGTGCAGGAGGGAAGAGGAGCGATTGGTGGAATGATGATGTAAAGAGAGTAGTAAGGGAGAAAAAGTTAGCATATGAGAAGTTTTTACAAAGTAGAAGTGATGCAAGGAGGGAAGAGTATATGGAGAAAAAGAGAGAAGTTAAGAGAGTGGTGAAGCAATGTAAAAAGAGAGCAAATGAGAGAGTGGGTGAGATGTTATCAACAAATTTTGTTGAAAATAAGAAAAAGTTTTGGAGTGAGATTAACAAGTTAAGAAAGCCTAGAGAACAAATGGATTTGTCAGTTAAAAATAGGAGAGGAGAGTTATTAAATGGAGAGTTAGAGGTATTGGGAAGATGGAAGGAATATTTTGAGGAATTGTGATTTCGTGTATAGGGCAAGGAGGAATAACATCTTGTAGGAGTGAGGAAGAGCCAGTTGTGAGTGTGGGGGAAGTTCGTGAGGCAGTAGGTAAAATGAAAGGGGGTAAGGCAGCCGGGATTGATGGGATAAAGATAGAAATGTTAAAAGCAGGTGGGGATATAGTTTTGGAGTGGTTGGTGCAATTATTTAATAAATGTATGGAAGAGGGTAAGGTACCTAGGGATTGGCAGAGAGCATGCATAGTTCCTTTGTATAAAGGCAAAGGGGATAAAAGAGAGTGCAAAAATTATAGGGGGATAAGTCTGTTGAGTGTACCTGGTAAAGTGTATGGTAGAGTTATAATTGAAAGAATTAAGAGTAAGACGGAGAATAGGATAGCAGATGAACAAGGAGGCTTTAGGAAAGGTAGGGGGTGTGTGGACCAGGTGTTTACAGTGAAACATATAAGTGAACAGTATTTAGATAAGGCTAAAGAGGTCTTTGTGGCATTTATGGATTTGGAAAAGGCGTATGACAGGGTGGATAGGGGGGCAATGTGGCAGATGTTGCAAGTGTATGGTGTAGGAGGTAGGTTACTGAAAGCAGTGAAGAGTTTTTACGAGGATAGTGAGGCTCAAGTTAGAGTATGTAGGAAAGAAGGAAATTTTTTCCCAGTAAAAGTAGGCCTTAGACAAGGATGTGTGATGTCACCGTGGTTGTTTAATATATTTATAGATGGGGTTGTAAGAGAAGTAAATGCGAGGGTCTTGGCAAGAGGCGTGGAGTTAAAAGATAAAGAATCACACACAAAGTGGGAGTTGTCACAGCTGCTCTTTGCTGATGACACTGTGCTCTTGGGAGATTCTGAAGAGAAGTTGCAGAGATTGGTGGATGAATTTGGTAGGGTGTGCAAAAGAAGAAAATTAAAGGTGAATACAGGAAAGAGTAAGGTTATGAGGATAACAAAAAGATTAGGTGATGAAAGATTGAATATCAGATTGGAGGGAGAGAGTATGGAGGAGGTGAACGTATTCAGATATTTGGGAGTGGACGTGTCAGCGGATGGGTCTATGAAAGATGAGGTGAATCATAGAATTGATGAGGGAAAAAGAGTGAGTGGTGCACTTAGGAGTCTGTGGAGACAAAGAACTTTGTCCTTGGAGGCAAAGAGGGGAATGTATGAGAGTATAGTTTTACCAACGCTCTTATATGGGTGTGAAGCGTGGGTGATGAATGTTGCAGCGAGGAGAAGGCTGGAGGCAGTGGAGATGTCATGTCTGAGGGCAATGTGTGGTGTGAATATAATGCAGAGAATTCGTAGTTTGGAAGTTAGGAGGAGGTGCGGGATTACCAAAACTGTTGTCCAGAGGGCTGAGGAAGGGTTGTTGAGGTGGTTCGGACATGTAGAGAGAATGGAGCGAAACAGAATGACTTCAAGAGTGTATCAGTCTGTAGTGGAAGGAAGGCGGGGTAGGGGTCGGCCTAGGAAGGGTTGGAGGGAGGGGGGTAAAGGAGGTTTTGTGTGCGAGGGGCTTGGACTTCCAGCAGGCATGCGTGAGCGTGTTTGATAGGAGTGAATGGAGACAAATGGTTTTTAATACTTGACGTGCTGTTGGAGTGTGAGCAAAGTAACATTTATGAAGGGATTCAGGGAAACCGGCAGGCCGGACTTGAGTCCTGGAGATGGGAAGTACAGTGCCTGCACTCTGAAGGAGGGGTGTTAATGTTGCAGTTTAAAAACTGTAGTGTAAAGCACCCTTCTGGCAAGACAGTGATGGAGTGAATGATGGTGAAAGTTTTTCTTTTTTGGGCCACCCTGCCTTGGTGGGAATCGGCCGGTGTGATAATAAAAAAAATAATATATATATATATATATATATATATATATATATATATATATATATATATATATATATATATATATATATATATATATATATGGGAAGTTTTTCTTTAGCCTGAGGTTAGTGAGGAAGTAGATTGGGGTGGAGTGAGGGTTTATACATAGTTTGGGGAATTGGTACGACAGTGCTGGCGAGGTTTGAAGGGAGTGACTTCGGAGTTTGAGAGGTTGGTGAGGGGCCGGGACCTGTGACTCGACCCCTGGAATCATAAATGGTTGAGCACACATATGCACTTACAAACAAACACACACACACTAACAAACACACACACAAACTAGCATACAAACACACAGTCGCAAATATACACACACAAACACACAACATTTTTCTAGCAGTATAAAGAATATTGCAGCATCATTCACATATATCTTCACATCTTAACACTATGATTCCAAATGGTGAGTGGTGGTGGATGCTGCATCTATCACTGCTCTCTGAGAAAGATGGCTGGTATTTGCATATCAGTGTTACCAGGAGTGTGGGTGAGCAGGTCACCTCTAGCCCATTGTTGCGATATATTGCCGATTTTGGCACGACTTATGTATGTTTGAGGCCCCAATATATCTCTTTTGTGTGTGTGTGATATGTCTGATGTGATAGACGTGTGATGGAGTGTGTTTGAGTAGATAGGACGGTCACACACACAGACACACACACACACACACACACACACACACACACACACACACACACACACACACACACACACACACACACACACACATCATATGATAAAACTCCTGGAGCAGGGAGAGAGAGAGGACCTAGCAGCAACCAGCACAAAGGCGGGGCCAGGAGCTGTGACTCGACCCCTGCAACCACAAATAGGTG
>NW_027195373.1:180000-204902 GCF_038502225.1 Cherax quadricarinatus
TGAACATTCCAAACCAACCATCACACACCGATCCCTCTGTTTCCACCCCCCGCACCACAGTTACAGTATTAGAACAGAAGTTGAAGGTTTGGTACACAAATGCAGATGGATTAACGAATAAACATGAGGAATGGCAAGAAAGAATCAATGAGAAGTCCCCAGACATCATAGCAGTTACAGAAATAAAACTCATGGAGACAATAACAGATGCAATCTTCCCACCAGGATACCAGATCATGAGGAAAGATAGAAGGGGTAGGGGGGGAGGTGGGGTTGCTCTGCTCGTAAAAAACAGATGGAAATTCGAGAAAATGGAAGGAATAGATGAGACAGGAGAAAGAGACTACATAGCAGGTACACTTCAGTCTGGGGAACACAAAGTGGTCATTGCAGTGATGTATAATCCACCACAGAACTGCAGGAGGCCAAGAGAGGAATATGAAGAGAGCAACAGAGCAATGGTGGACACACTTGCTGAGGTGGCAAGAAGAGCTCACTCCAGCAGAGCAAAGTTGCTGGTTATGGGGGATTTCAACCACAGGGAGATTGACTGGGAAAACCTGGAGCCACATGGGGGTCCCGAAACATGGAGAGCCAGGATGTTGGACGTGGTGCTGGAAAACCTCATGCACCAACATGTTAAGGACACTACCAGAGTGAGAGGGGAGGATGAACCAGCAAGATTGGACCTTGTGTTCACCCTGGGCAGCTCAGACATTGAGGACATCAAGTATGAGAGTCCCCTAGGAGCTAGCGACCACGTGGTTCTGTGCTTTGAATACATAGTAGAGCTGCAAGTGGAGAGAATAACAGGAGTAGAATGGGAAAAGCCTGACTATAAAAGAGGGGACTACATAGGGTTGAAGAACTTCATGCGGGAGGTCCAGTGGGACAGAGAACTGGCAGGAAAGCCAGTAAATGAAATGATGGAATATGTAGCAACAAAATGCAAGGAGGCAGTGGAAAGGTTCATTCCCAAGGGCAACAGTAACAACGGGAAGACCAGAACAAGCCCCTGGTTTACCCGACGGTGTAAGGAGGCAAAAACAAAGTGCAATAGAGAATGGAAAAAGTACAGAAGGCAGAGAACACACGAAAATAGGGAGATCAGTCGCAGAGCCAGGAATGAGTACGCACAGGTAAGGAGGGAGGCCCAGCGACAGTATGAAAATGACATAGCATCGAGAATCAAGACTGACCCGAAACTGTTGTATAGCCACATCAGGAGGAAGACAACAGTCAAAGACCAGGTGATCAGATTAAGGACAAAAGGTGGAGAACTCACAAGAAATGATCAGGAGGTATGTGAGGAGCTGAACAGGAGATTTAAGGAAGTTTTTACAGTAGAGACAGGAAGGGCTGTGGGAAGACAGCACAGAAGGGAACATCAAGAGGGAATATACCAACAAGTGTTGGATGACATACGAACAACTGAGGAGGAGGTGAAGAAGCTCTTAAGTGACCTTGACACCTCAAAGGCGATGGGACCGGACAACATCTCCCCATGGGTCCTTAGAGAAGGAGCAGAGATACTGTGTGTGCCTCTAACCACAATCTTCAACACATCCCTTGAAACTGGGCAACTACCTGAGAAATGGAAGACAGCTAATGTAGTCCCCATATTTAAGAAAGGAAACAGAAACGAGGCACTAAACTACAGACCTGTGTCTCTGACATGTATTGTGTGCAAAGTCATGGAGAAGATTATCAGGAGGAGAGTGGTCGAACACCTGGAAAGGAACAAGATTATAAATGAAAACCAGCATGGGTTCATGGAAGGCAAATCTTGTATCACAAACCTCCTGGAGTTTTATGACAAGGTAACAGAAGTAAGACACGAGAGAGAGGGTTGGGTAGATTGCGTTTTCCTAGACTGCAGGAAGGCCTTTGACACAGTTCCCCACAAGAGATTAGTGCAGAAGCTGGAGGATCAGGCACACATAAAAGGAAGGGCACTGCAATGGATAAGGGAATACCTGACAGGGAGGCAGCAACGAGTCATGGTACGTGAAGAGGTATCACAGTGGGCGCCTGTTACGAGCGGGGTCCCACAGGGGTCAGTTCTAGGACCAGTGCTATTTTTGATATATGTGAACGACATGATGGAAGGAATAGACTCTGAAGTGTCCCTGTTCGCAGATGACGTGAAGTTGATGAGAAGAATTAAATCGGACGAGGATGAGGCAGGACTGCAAAGAGACCTGGAGAGGCTGGACATGTGGTCCAGTAACTGGCTCCTCGAATTCAATCCAGCCAAATGCAAAGTCATGAAGATTGGGGAGGGGCAAAGAAGACCGCAGACAGAATATAGGCTAGGTGGACAAAGACTACAGACCTCACTCAGGGAGAAAGACCTTGGGGTGACCATAACACCGAGTACATCACCGGAGGCACACATCAACCAAATAACCGCTGCAGCATACGGGCGCCTGGCAAACCTGAGAATAGCGTTCCGATACCTCAATAAGGAATCGTTCAAGACACTGTACACTGTGTATGTTAGGCCCATACTGGAGTATGCAGCACCAGTCTGGAACCCACACCTGGTCAAGCACGTCAAGAAGTTAGAGAAAGTACAAAGGTTTGCAACAAGGCTAGTCCCAGAGCTCAAGGGAATGTCGTACGAGGAAAGGTTAAGGGAAATCGGACTGACTACACTGGAGGACAGAAGGGTCAGGGGAGACATGATAACGACATACAAGATACTGCGGGGAATAGACAAGGTGGACAGAGATAGGATGTTCCAGAGAGGGGACACAGGGACAAGGGGTCACAACTGGAAGCTGAAGACTCAGACGAGTCACAGGGATGTTAGGAAGTATTTCTTCAGTCATAGAGTTGTCAGCAAGTGGAATAGCCTAGCAAGTGAAGTAGTGGAGGCAGGAACCATACATAGTTTTAAGAAGAGGTATGACAAAGCTCAGGAAGCAGAGAGAGAGAGGATCCAGTAGCGATCAGTGAAGAGGCGGGGCCAGGAGCTGAGTCTCGACCCCTGCAACCACAATTAGGTGAGTACAATTAGGTGAGTACACCTGACACAACATACACATGACACACACCTGACACAACATACACATGACACACACCTGACACAACATACACATGACACACACCTGACACAACATACACATAACACAACAAGCACATGACACAACATACACATGACAACATACACCTGACACAACATACGCATGACACAACATACACATGACACAACATACACATGACACAACATACACCTGACACAACATACACCTGACACAACATACACCTGACACAACATACACATGACACAACATACACATGACACAACATACACATGACACAACATGCACATGACAACATACACTTGACAACATACACATGACACAACATACACATGACACAACACACATGAAACAACATACACATGACACAACATACTCATGACACAACATACACATGACGTATGACACATACACATGACGTATGACACATAAACATGAGGTATGACATATACAAATGACACGACATACACATGACACACACTTGACAACATACACAAGACACGTCTGACACATGCACATGACACACCTGTTACAACATACACATGACACATCTGACACATGCACATGACACTCCTGACACAGCATTCACATGACACACCTTACACAAGCACATGACACACTTGACACACCTTACACAAGCACATGACACACTTGACACATGCACATGCCTCACCAGACATACACATGACACACCTGACACAACATACACATGACACATCTGACACAAACACATGACACACTTGACACATGCACATGACACACCAGACAACATACGTATGACACACCTTACACAAACGCATACACACCTGACACATGCACATGACACACCAGACACAACATGCACATGACACACCTTACACAAACACATGACACACCTGACACATGCACATGACACACCAGACACAACATAGACATGACACACCTGACACATACACATGACACACCTGACACATACACATGCCACACCTGACATACACATGACACACCTGACACATGCACATGACACATAGCTACAGTATAAACATTATAATTCTTAAATAATACGCCTCTGGGCGGCAGATAAATTCGCTTGTTTGCGTATCTGTACAAAATGCTGTCGGCGTAAATTACGTCAGCGGGAGATATATGTGTTGAGCTGCTCTAGCTCTCATTATATATGTCTTTTTTGAGCCTAGGTTTAACCTACAGTTAATGAAAGGGGTTCAAAATAGAGGGACTTGTATCTGGTGTTCACTGGGAAGGAGTTCTTAGATGGGAATTGAATTCTGGGTGTGGGGGAGTATTGTGCTATTGTTGGCTGTGTTGTTTGTGCAGACCCACACGTCTCAGAATTATATTATATATATATATATATATATATATATATATATATATATATATATATATATATATATATATATATATATATATATATATATATATATATATATATTTTTTTTTTTTTTTTTATTTATTTTTTTTATTATCACACCGGCCGATTCCCACCAAGGCAGGGTGGCCCGAAAAAGAAAAACTTTCACCATCATTCACTCCATCACTGTCTTGCCAGAAGGGTGCTTTACACTACAGTTTTTAAACTGCAACATTAACACCCCTCCTTCAGAGTGCAGGCACTGTACTTCCCATCTCCAGGACTCAAGTCCGGCCTGCCGGTTTCCCTGAATCCCTTCATAAATGTTACTTTGCTCACACTCCAACAGCACGTCAAGTATTAAAAACCATTTGTCTCCATTCACTCCTATCAAACACGCTCACGCATGCCTGCTGGAAGTCCAAGCCCCTCGCACACAAAACCTCCTTTACCCCCTCCCTCCAACCCTTCCTAGGCCGACCCCTACCCCGCCTTCCTTCCACTACAGACTGATACACTCTTGAAGTCATTCTGTTTCGCTCCATTCTCTCTACATGTCCGAACCACCTCAACAACCCTTCCTCAGCCCTCTGGACAACAGTTTTGGTAATCCCGCACCTCCTCCTAACTTCCAAACTACGAATTCTCTGCATTATATTCACACCACACATTGCCCTCAGACATGACATCTCCACTGCCTCCAGCCTTCTCCTCGCTGCAACATTCATCACCCACGCTTCACACCCATATAAGAGCGTTGGTAAAACTATACTCTCATACATTCCCCTCTTTGCCTCCAAGGACAAAGTTCTTTGTCTCCACAGACTCCTAAGTGCACCACTCACTCTTTTTCCCTCATCAATTCTATGATTCACCTCATCTTTCATAGACCCATCCGCTGACACGTCCACTCCCAAATATCTGAATACGTTCACCTCCTCCATACTCTCTCCCTCCAATCTGATATTCAATCTTTCATCACCTAATCTTTTTGTTATCCTCATAACCTTACTCTTTCCTGTATTCACCTTTAATTTTCTTCTTTTGCACACCCTACCAAATTCATCCACCAATCTCTGCAACTTCTCTTCAGAATCTCCCAAGAGCACAGTGTCATCAGCAAAGAGCAGCTGTGACAACTCCCACTTTGTGTGTGATTCTTTATCTTTTAACTCCACGCCTCTTGCCAAGACCCTCGCATTTACTTCTCTTACAACCCCATCTATAAATATATTAAACAACCACGGTGACATCACACATCCTTGTCTAAGGCCTACTTTTACTGGGAAAAAATTTCCCTCTTTCCTACATACTCTAACTTGAGCCTCACTATCCTCGTAAAAACTCTTCACTGCTTTCAGTAACCTACCTCCTACACCATACACTTGCAACATCTGCCACATTGCCCCCCTATCCACCCTGTCATACGCCTTTTCTAAATCCATAAATGCCACAAAGACCTCTTTAGCCTTATCTAAATACTGTTCACTTATATGTTTCACTGTAAACACCTGGTCCACACACCCCCTACCTTTCCTAAAGCCTCCTTGTTCATCTGCTATCCTATTCTCCGTCTTACTCTTAATTCTTTCAATTATAACTCTACCATACACTTTACCAGGTACACTCAACAGACTTATCCCCCTATAATTTTTGCACTCTCTTTTATCCCCTTTGCCTTTATACAAAGGAACTATGCATGCTCTCTGCCAATCCCTAGGTACCTTACCCTCTTCCATACATTTATTAAATAATTGCACCAACCACTCCAAAACTATATCCCCACCTGCTTTTAACATTTCTATCTTTATCCCATCAATCCCGGCTGCCTTACCCCCTTTCATTTTACCTACTGCCTCACGAACTTCCCCCACACTCACAACTGGCTCTTCCTCACTCCTACAAGATATATATATATATATATATATATATATATATATATATATATATATATATATATTTATATACTGGTCCAGTGGATTAAGGCGTCATGAATTTTCGCCCACCTTGAGGCAAGCCAAAGCAGCATGGGTTCGAGTCCTTGGCTAGTCGCAGTGTTGTTATTGATCAATACCATTAGTTCGTGGATTCAGGATCATATATTCTGAGTGTTTTGTATCATGGTATGGCACTGGTGGATGGTAGGATAATAGGAGAATAGTCAAAATAAGGAACTAGGGTGAGCGCCATCGCACCAGCACACATCCTGTGTTCGTTTCCGTGTTCAGAAATTGCACGGATAAAATCGCTGAAAAATTTATTAAGTGGAAATAATTTTCTCGGTAATAAATCCGTTCTTGCAGTATCATGATATAATCTGGTCGTAATTTGTTTTGAAATCAAATAATACTCAGAAACAAAGATTAAGTGAAGTCGAAGTCTGAATCTGTTGACGGAACAATATCAGCCATTGTTTACAGTTGACAAGATGCCTTAAATCTGGAAAAAAAAAAATCGTGTGTTGGTATGCTCGCTAAGTTTGATGATTTTCTTGCATTCCTGTGCATTTTATGTGCCAGATTTTTCGCAGGGACAGTCTTAGAGATATACTAGACGCGCTGTTTACCCCCACAACTTACGGGGAGAAACTGAAAACTGTTAGCCCAAGAAATATATGGAACACATGAAAGGTTAAATGGAATTCCTTTATTAATAATAAATATTTATTTACTACCAGTACATGTACAAGGTATACCAGTACATGTACAAGGTATACCAGTACATGTACAAGGTATACAAGTACATGTACAAGGTATACAAGTACATGTACAAGGTATACAAGTACATGTACAAGGTATACCAGTACATGTACAAGGTATACCAGTACATGTACAAGGTATACAAGTACATGTACAAGGTATACCAGTACATGTACAAGGTATACAAGTACATGTACAAGGTATACCAGTACATGTACAAGGTATACCAGTACATGTACAAGGTATACAAGTACATGTACAAGGTATACAAGTACATGTACAAGGTATACCAGTACATGTACAAGGTATACCAGTACATGTACAAGGTATACCAGTACATGTACAAGGTATACAAGTACATGTACAATGTATACCAGTACATGTACAAGGTATACCAGTACATGTACAAGGTATACAAGTACATGTACAAGGTATACCAGTACATGTACAAGGTATACAGACCATAGCTGACATCAGTGACATACTACTATATAGAAAGTCCCTTGTTATGCTGAGCATTTCCCGTAAATTATGTCAGTTTTGTCCCAGGATGTGACCCACACCAGTCCACTAACACCCAGGATGTGACACACACCAGTCCACTAACACCCAGGATGTGACCCACACCAGTCCACTAACACCCAGGATGTGACCCACACCAGTCCACTAACACCCAGGATGTGACCCACACAAGTCCACTAACACCCAGGATGTGACCCACACAAGTCCACTAACACCCAGGATGTGACCCACACCAGTCCACTAACACCCAGGATGTGACCCACACCAGTCCACTAACACCCAGGATGTGACCCACACCAGTCCACTTACACCCAGGATGTGACCCACACCAGTTCACTAACACCCAGGATGTGACCCACACCAGTTCACTAACACCCAGGATGTGACCCACACCAGTCCACTAACATCCAGGATGTGACCCACACCTGTCCACTAACACCCAGGATGTGACCCGCACCAGTCCACTAACACCCAGGATGTGACCCACACCAGTCCACTAACACCCAGGATGTGACCCACACCAGTCCACTAACACCCAGGATGTGACCCACACCAGTCCACTAACACCCAGGATGTGACCCACACCAGTCCACTAACACCCAGGATGTGACCCACACCAGTCCACTAACACCCAGGATGTGGCCCACACCAGTCCACTAACACCCAGGATGTGGCCCACACCAGTCCACTAACACCCAGGATGTGGTCCACACCAGTCCACTAACACCCAGGATGTGGTCCACACCAGTCCACTAACACCCAGGATGTGATCCACACCAGTCCACTTACACCCAGGATGTGACCCACACCAGTCCACTAACACCCAGGATGTGACCCACACCAGTCCACTAACACCCAGGATGTGACCCACACCAATCTTCTAACACCCAGAATGTGACCCACACCAGTCCACTAACACCCAGAATGTGACCCACACCAGTCCACTAACACCCAGGATGTGACCCACACCAGTCCACTAACACCCAGGATGTGACCCACACCAGTCAACTAACACCCAGGATGTGAACCACACCAGTCCACTAACACCCAGGATGTGAACCACACCAGTCCACTAACACCCAATTGCCTGCTTACTGCTAGGTGAACAGTGACAGCAGGTGTGAGGTGGCTAATACCCAGGTACCTACGTACTGCTAGGTAAACATTGATAACAGGTGTTTAATATATAATATTTTGTATAGTTCAATATAGATAATTTATGCAGTTCAATGTAGATAAATGCAAGGTTCTGAAGCTTGGGAGTGCCCATAACACTAGTACTTATAAGTTAAATAATGTAGAACTTAGCCATACAGATTGCGAAAAGGACTTGGGGGTTATGGTGAGCAGCAACCTTAAACCAAGACAGCAATGCCTAAGCGTACGTAATAAGGCAAATAGATTACTGGGATTTATATCAAGAAGTGTAAGCAACAGAAGTCCAGAGGTCATACTGCAGCTTTATACATCATTAGTAAGGCCTCACCTTGATTATGCAGCTCAGTTCTGGTCTCCGTATTACAAAATGGTCATAAATTCGTTAGAAAACATTCAGCGTAGGATGACTAACCTACTACCTACTATATATATATATATATATATATATATATATATATATATATATATATATATATATATATATATATATATATATATATATATGACACATGCTAGGTCGCAACAGTGATAGTTTCCACTATTGTTGCAGGTGTCTTGCTGCCAGACACAACACTTCCTCCGCGGATTCTATTCAAATTGCCTGGAACACCCTCACTGAATAGACAACGAACCCTGTTCCACTATAAACATTACCGATTTTTCGGGTTGTGGGTCGGAGATGGGCGAAAGGAGGAGGGGGTAGGGGGGGCGGTGACCTAAAGGAGCTTAAAAGATAACTCGCTTTTTTAAGCTAGCCGGGGATCGAACCCGCGTTATTTTTAACCGGTAATGGCTGGTCTGAGCTTAACCACAGCCACGTTTGTCCCTGGCATCAGGTGTGAAGTGTACAGTGTTACTGGGTACCTGATGTCTGTAGTATTGATGGTACAGTGGTTACAACGTCCTGGATTTTCGGTAGCTTCCCTCCAGGCGGGGTAAAATGACCAGGGTTCGATTCCCGGTTAATCGTAGTGTATATATGTATATACTTTGCCGTTTTTTTAATACTGTTTCTGTTTTCAGTTAACAGGAGTTTTCCCGTTATTGTGTATTTCTGCAGTATCGCACACACAAGGTATTGTGGGTTGTGTATTGTTGTAGCCAGGGTATTGTGGGTTGTGTGTTGTTGTAGCCAGGGTATTGTGGGTTGTGTATTGTTGTAGCCAGGGTATTGTGGGTTGTGTATTGTTGTAGCCAGGGTATTGTGTGTTGTGTATTGTTGTAGCCAGGGTATTGTGGGTTGTGTATTGTTGTAGCCAGGGTATTGTGTGTTGTGAATTGTTGTAGCCAGGGTATTGTGGGTTGTGTATTGTTGTAGCCAGGGTATTGTGTGTTGTGAATTGTTGTAGCCAGGGTATTGTGGGTTGTGTATTGTTGTAGCCAGGGTATTGTGTGTTGTGAATTGTTGTAGCCAGGGTATTGTGGGTTTTGAATTGTTGTAGCCAGGGTATTGTGGGTTGTGAATTGTTGTAGCCAGGGTATTGTGTGTTGTGTATTGTTGTAGCCAGGGTATTGTGTGTTGTGTATTGTTGAAGCCAGGGTATTGTGGGTTGTGAATTGTTGTAGCCAGGGTATTGTGGGTTGTGAATTGTTGTAACCAGGGTATTGTGGGTTGTGCATTGTTGTAGCCAGGGTATTGTGTGCTGTGTATTGTTGTAGCCAGGGTATTGTGGGTTGTGTATTGTTGTAGCCAGGGTATTGTGGGTTGTGAATTGTTGTAGCCAGGGTATTGTGGGTTGTGTATTGTTGTAGATAGGGTATTGTGGGTTGTGTATTGTTGTAGCCAGGGTATTGTGGGTTGTGTATTGTTGTAGCCAGGGTATTGTGGGTTGTGTATTGTTGTAGCCAAGGTATTGTGGGTTGTGAATTGTTGTAGCCAGGGTATTGTGGGTTGTGTATTGTTGTAGCCAGGGTATTGTGGGTTGTGAATTGTTGTAGCCAGGGTATTGTGGGTTGTGTATTGTTGTAGCCAGGGTATTGTGGGTTGTGTATTGTTGTAGCCAGTGTATTGTGGGTTGTGTATTGTTGTAGCCAAGGTATTGTGGGTTGTGAATTGTTGTAGCCAGGTTATTGTGGGTTGTGTATTGTTGTAGCCAGGGTATTGTGGGTTGTGAATTGTTGTAGCCAGGGTATTGTGTGTTGTGTATTGTTGTAACCAGGGTATTGTGTGTTGTGAATTGTTGTAGCCAGGGTATTGTGTGTTATGTATTGTTGTAGCCAGGGTATTGTGGGTTGTGAATTGTTGTAGCCAGGGTATTGTGTGTTGTGTATTGTTGTAACCAGGGTATTGTGTGTTGTGAATTGTTGTAGCCAGGGTATTGTGTGTTGTGTATTGTTGTAGCCAGGGTATTGTGTGTTGTGAATTGTTGTAGCCAGGGTATTGTGTGTTGTGTATTGTTGTAGCCAGGGTATTGTGTGTTGTTAATTGTTGTAGCCAGGGTATTGTGTGTTGTGTATTGTTGTAGCCAGGGTATTGTGTGTTGTGTATTGTTGTAGCCAGGGTATTGTGTGTTGTGAATTGTTGTAGCCAGGGTATTGTGTGTTGTGTATTGTTGTAGCCAGGGTATTGTGGGTTGTGTATTGTTGTAGCCAGGGTATTGTGGGTTGTGTATTGTTGTAGCCAGGGTATTGTGTGTTGTGAATTGATGTAGTCAGGGTATTGTGGGTTGTGAATTGTTGTAGCCAGGGTATTGTGGGTTGTGTATTGTTGTAGCCAGGGTATTGTGTGTTGTGTATTGTTGTAGCCAGGGTATTGTGGGTTGTGTATTGTTGTAGCCAGGGTATTGTGTGTTGTGTATTGTTGTAGCCAGGGTATTGTGGGTTGTGTATTGTTGTAGCCAGGGTATTGTGGGTTGTGTATTGTTGTAGCTAGGGTATTGTGTGTTCTGAATTGATGTAGTCAGGGTATTGTGGGTTGTGAATTGTTGTAGCCAGGGTATTGTGTGTTGTGTATTGCTGTAGCCAGGGTATTGTGTGTTCTGAATTGATGTAGTCAGGGTATTGTGGGTTGTGAATTGTTGTAGCCAGGGTATTGTGTGTTGTGTATTGTTGTAGCCAGGGTATTGTGTGTTCAGAATTGATGTAGTCAGGGTATTGTGGGTTGTGTATTGTTGTAGCCAGGGTATTGTGTGTTGTGAATTGTTGTAGCCAGGGTATTGTGGGTTGTGAATTGTTGTAGCCAGGGTATTGTGGGTTGTGAATTGTTGTAGCCAGGGTATTGTGGTTTGTGTATTGTTGTAGCCAGGGTATTGTGTGTTGTGTATTGTTGTAGCCAGGGTATTGTGGGTTGTGTATTGTTGTAGCCAGGGTATTGTGTGTTGTGAATTGTTGTAGCCAGGGTATTGTGGGTTGTGTATTGTTGTAGCCAGGGTATTGTGGGTTGTGAATTGTTGTAGCCAGGGTATTGTGGGTTGTGAATTGTTGTAGCCAGGGTATTGTGGGTTGTGAATTATTGTAGCCAGGGTATTGTGGGTTGTGAATTGTTGCAGCCAGGGTATTGTGTGTTGTGAATTGTTGTAGCCAGGGTATTGTGTGTTGTGAATTGTTGTAGCCAGGGTATTGTGGGTTGTGTATTGTTGTAGCCAGGGTATTGTGTGTTCTGAATTGATGTAGTCAGGGTATTGTGGGTTGTGTATTGTTGTAGCCAGGGTATTGTGTGTTGTGAATTGTTGTAGCCAGGGTATTGTGGGTTGTGAATTGTTGTAGCCAGGGTATTGTGTGTTGTGTATTGTTGTAGCCAGGGTATTGTGGGTTGTGTATTGTTGTAGCCAGGGTATTGTGTGTTGTGTATTGTTGTAGCCAGGGTATTGTGGGTTGTGAATTGTTGTAGCCAGGGTATTGTGGGTTGTGTATTGTTGTAGCCAGGGTATTGTGTGTTGTATTGTAGCCAGGGTATTGTGTGTTGTGTATTGTTGTAGCCAGGGTATTGTGTGTTGTATTGTTGTAGCCAGGGTATTGTGTGTTGTATTGTTGTAGCCAGGGTATTGTTGGTTGTGAATTGTTGTAGCCAGGGTATTGTGGGTTGTGTATTGTTGTAGCCAGGGTATTGTGGGTTGTGTATTGTTGTAGCCAGGGTATTGTGTGTTGTATTGTTGTAGCCAGGGTATTGTGGGTTGTGTATTGTTGTAGCCAGGGTATTGTGTGTTGTATTGTTGTAGCCAGGGTATTGTGTGTTGTATTGTTGTAGCCAGGGTATTGTTGGTTGTGAATTGTTGTAGCCAGGGTATTGTGGGTTGTGTATTGTTGTAGCCAGGTTATTGTGGGTTGTGTATTGTTGTAGCCAGGGTATTGTGTGTTGTGTATTGTTGTAGCCAGGGTATTGTGTGTTGTGTATTGTTGTAGCCAGGGTATTGTGGGTTGTGTATTGTTGTAGCCAGGGTATTGTGTGTTGTATTGTTGTAGCCAGGGTATTGTGTGTTGTATTGTTGTAGCCAGGGTATTGTGTGTTGTGTATTGTTGTAGCCAGGGTATTGTGTGTTGTATTGTTGTAGCCAGGGTATTGTGTGTTGTGTATTGTTGTAGCCAGGGTATTGTGTGTTGTATTGTTGTAGCCAGGGTATTGTGTGTTGTGTATTGTTGTAGCCAGGGTATTGTGTGTTGTGTATTGTTGTAGCCAGGGTATTGTGTGTTGTGTATTGTTGTAGCCAGGGTATTGTGGGTTGTGTATTGTTGTAGCCAGGGTATTGTGTGTTGTATTGTTGTAGCCAGGGTATTGTGTGTTGTATTGTTGTAGCCAGGGTATTGTGGGTTGTGTATTGTTGTAGCCAGGGTATTGTGTGTTGTGTATTGTTGTAGCCATGGTATTGTGTGTTGTATTGTTGTAGCCAGGGTATTGTGGGTTGTGTATTGTTGTAGCCAGGGTATTGTGTGTTGTATTGTTGTAGCCAGGGTATTGTGTGTTGTATTGTTGTAGCCAGGGTATTGTGGGTTGTGTATTGTTGTAGCCAGGGTATTGTGTGTTGTATTGTTGTAGCCAGGGTATTGTGTGTTGTATTGTTGTAGCCAGGGTATTGTGGGTTGTGTATTGTTGTAGCCAGGGTATTGTGGGTTGTGTATTGTTGTAGCCAGGGTATTGTGGGTTGTGTATTGTTGTAGCCAGGGTATTGTGGGTTGTGTATTGTTGTAGCCAGGGTATTGTGGGTTGTGTATTGTTGTAGCCAGGGTATTGTGGGTTGTGTATTGTTGTAGCCAGGGTATTGTGGGTTGTGTATTGTTGTAGCCAGGGTATTGTGTGTTGTGTATTGTTGTAGCCAGGGTATTGTGTGTTGTATTGTTGTAGCCAGGGTATTGTGTGTTGTATTGTTGTAGCCAGGGTATTGTGGGTTGTGTATTGTTGTAGCCAGGGTATTGTGTGTTGTGTATTGTTGTAGCCAGGGTATTGTGGGTTGTGTATTGTTGTAGCCAGGGTATTGTTTGTTGTGTATTGTTGTAGCCAGGGTATTGTGGGTTGTGTATTGTTGTAGCCAGGGTATTGTGTGTTGTGAATTGTTGTAGCCAGGGTATTGTGTGTTGTGTATTGTTGTAGCCAGGATATTGTGGGTTGTGAATTGTTGTAGCCAGGGTATTGTGGGTTGTGTATTGTTGTAGCCAGGGTATTGTGTGTTGTGTATTGTTGTAGCCAGGGTATTGTGGGTTGTGAATTGTTGTAGCCAGGGTATTGTGGGTTGTATTGTTGTAGCCAGGGTATTGTGGGTTGTGAATTGTTGTAGCCAGGGTATTGTGGGTTGTGTATTGTTGTAGCCAGGGTATTGTGTGTTGTGAATTGTTGTAGCCAGGGTATTGTGGGTTGTGTATTGTTGTAGCCAGGGTATTGTATGTTGTGAATTGTTGTAGCCAGGGTATTGTGGGTTGTGTATTGTTGTAGCCAGGGTATTGTGTGCTGTGAATTGTTGTAGCCAGGGTATTGTGGGTTGTGTATTGTTGTAGCCAGGGTATTGTGGGTTGTGTATTGTTGTAGCCAGGGTATTGTGGGTTGTGTATTGTTGTAGCCAGGGTATTGTGTGTTGTGTATTGTTGTAGCCAGGGTATTGTGTGTTGTGTATTGTTGTAGCCAGGGTATTGTGGGTTGTGTATTGTTGTAGCCAGGGTATTGTGTTTTGTGAATTGTTGTAGCCAGGGTATTGTGTGTTGTGAATTGTTGTAGCCAGGGTATTGTGTTTTGTGACTTGTTGTAGCCAGGGAATTGTATGTTGTGAATTGTTGTAGCCAGGGTATTGTGGGTTGTGTATTGTTGTAGTGATTTTACGAAGGGCAGTGAGCAGTAGGGATTTACTGATCCAGTATGTGGATGGGAATTATTGATGGATGGAGAGGGTGTGGATTTACCTGGAGAGAGAGAGATGTGGGATTAATTGAGGTGACAGCTGAGGGGATTTCCTAGGTGGGTGTAGAGAGCAAGGGGGGGATTTACGGTGTATAGCTGGTTCTGTGGATTTATTGGTGGTTATAAATGTCTGAAGAACTGGTTGTGGAGTAGTGTGAGAGAGAGAGATTATCCCTGAAAGATAGTGTGTGAGAGAGAGAGAGAGAGAGCCATTATGCTTCACTGTAGAGATAGACATCAATAATCCTTCGATAGATTATCAACCATCAGAGATAATCCCTGACGCAGCCTCCCTCTGGCAACGTTTCTCCCACTCACTGTGGGACTGTAATCAACCCATGACAATTGATGTGGGCGTGTCTCAAACCTTCCCACCCCTCACAGTGGGGCTGTAATCAACCCACCCTTGATGTGGGCATCTCTCATACCTGCCCACCCACTGTGGGGTAAGGAATGGGTCCCATTGTACTCATAACAATGGGTGGAATGGTACTACAACAGTGAATAATCTCGAAATGTAGTATTGACGGGATAGAAAGAGAGAGAGAGAGAGAGAGAGAGAATTTATGGAGATTAATACATGTCAAATCGCTCGTGTGATGGGAATTAGAGCCAGAATTTCTATCCTGTGATTCCTTATTGAGTCTCTTCCGTCACCCTTCCATCCCCCCTTTCCATCACCCTTCCATCCTCCCTTTCCATCACCCTTCCATCCTCCTTTTCCATCACCCTTTTCCATCACCCTTCCATCCCCCCTTTCCATCACCCTTCCATCCTCCTTTTCCATCACCCTTTTCCATCACCCTTCCATCCCCCCTTTCCATCACCCTTCCATCCTACCTTTCCAACACCCTTCCATCCTCCCTTTCCAACACCCTTCCATCCTCCCTTTCCATCACCCTTCCATCCTGCCTTTCCATCACCCTTTCATCCTCCCTTTCCATCACCCTTCCATCCTACCTTTCCAACACCCTTCCATCCTGCCTTTCCATCACCCTTTCATCCTCCCTTTCCATCACCCTTCCATCCTCCCTTTCCAACACCCTTCCATCCTCCCTTTCCATCACCCATCACCCATCCTGCCTTTCCATCACCCTTCCATCCCCCCTTTCCATCACCCTTCCATTCTGCCTTTCCATCACCCATCACCCATCCTGCCTTTCCATCACCCTTCCATCCCCCCTTTCCATCACCCTTCCATTCTGCCTTTCCATCACCCATCACCCATTCTGCCTTTCCATCACCCTTCCATCCTCCCTTTCCATCACCCTTCCATTCTGCCTTTCCATCACCCATCACCCATTCTGCCTTTCCATCACCCTTCCATCCCCCCTTTCCATCACCCTTCCATTCTGCCTTTCCATCACCCATCACCCATCCTGCCTTTCCATCACCCTTCCATCCTCCCTTTCCAACACCCTTCCATCCCCCCGTTTCAAACACCCTTCCATCCCCCCTTTTTATCACCCTTCCATCCTGCCTTTCCATCACCCTTCCATCCTGCCTTTCCATCACCCTTCCATCCTGCCTTTCCATCACCCATCCATCCCCCCTTTTTATCACACTTCCATCCTGCCTTTCCATCACCCTTCCATCCCCCCTTTTTATCACCCTTCCATCCTGCCTTTCCATCACCCTTCCATCCCCCCTTTTTATCACCCTTCCATCCTGCCTTTCCATCACTCTTCCATCACCCTTCCATCACTCTTCCATCACCCTTCCATCCCCCCTTTCCATCACCCTTCCATCACTCTTCCATCACCCCGTCCCTCTCTCAACCACCACCTCTCTAACCACCCCCAACACCCCGTGACATCCTTGGGCGGGGCCAGGAGCTACGACTCGACCCCTGCAACCAAAATTAGTTGAACGACCATTCAAGTCTCCCCCTCTAACCGGTTTGAAGGGTTCTAACAGGGTAGCTAGGCGTATAAGACGGTCTGGTTGACCTGTGGTCAAGCAGGCTGTTGCTGCTGGCATCACACATAAGGTCTAGGGCTAGTATATCTCAGTATACCATCATCAATGTGTATATACCAGGGAATATACTTTACCTAGAAAGTATATTCTTCCAGTAAATAATAATATGCTTGTAGTGATATTCTGTTACTACTACTACTACTACTACTACTACTACTACTACTACTACTACTACTAATAATAATAATATTAATAATAATAATAATTTGCTTGAAACAGTTTACAAACAGCACTCACAACGTACAAACTCACACAAACAAGGTACAAACTCACACAAACAAGGTACAAACACACACAAGCAAGGTACAAACACACACAAACAAGGTACAAACACACACAAACAAGGTACAAACTCACACAAACAAGGTACAAACACACACAAACAAGGTACAAACACACACAAACAAGGTACAAACTCACACAAACAAGGTACAAACACACACAAACAAGGTACAAACACACACAAACAAGGTACAAACTCACACAAACAAGGTACAAACACACACAAACAAGGTACAAACTCACACAAACAAGGTACAAACACACACAAACAAGGTACAAACTCACACAAACAAGGTACAAACTCACACAAGGTACAAACTCACACAAACAAGGTACAAACACACACAAACAAGGTACAAACTCACACAAACTAGGTACAAACACACACAAACAAGGTATAAACTCATACAAACAAGGTACAAACTCAAACAAGGTGCAAACTCACACAAACAAGGTACAAACACACACAAACAAGGTACAAACACACAAACAAGGTACAAACACAAACAAGGTACAAACACACACAAACAAGGTACAAGCTCACACAAACAAGGTACAAACACAAACAAGGTGCAAACACACACAAACAAGGTACAAACACACACAAACAAGGTACACACAAACAAGGTACAAACACACACAAACAAGGTACAAACTCACACAAACAAGGTACAAACACACACAAACAAGGTACAAACACACACAAACAAGGTACAAACACAAACAAGGTACAAACACACAAACAAGGTACAAACACACAAACAAGGTACAAACACACACAACCAAGGTACAAACACACACAAACAAGGTACAAACACACAAAAACAAGGTACAAACACACACAAACAAGGTACAAACACAAACAAGGTACAAACACACACAAACAAGGTACAAACACACACAAGGTACAAACACACACAAACAAGGTACAAACTCACACAAGGTACACACAAACAAGGTACAAACACAAACAAGGTACAAACAAACACAAACAAGGTACAAACACACAAACAAGGTACAAACACACACAAACAAGGTACAAACACAGAAACAAGGTACAAACACACACAAACAAGGTACAAACTCACACAAACAAGGTACAAACACACACAAACAAGGTACTAACAAACACAAACAAAGTACAAACACACAAACAAGGTACAAACACACACAAACAAGGTACAAACAAACACAAACAAGGTACAAACACACACAAACAAGGTACTAACAAACACAAACAAGGTACAAACACACACAAACAAGGTACACACACAAACAAGGTACAAACACAAACAAGGTACATACACAAACAAGGTACAAACATAAACAAGGTACAAACAAACAAGGTACAAACACACACAAACAAGGTACAAACAAACACAAACAAGGTACAAACACACAAACAAGGTACAAACACACACAAACAAGGTACAAACACACAAACACAAACAAGGTACGAACACACAAACAAGGTACAAACAAGCACAAACAAGGTACAAACACACACAAACAAGGTACAAACAAACTAGGTACAAACACAAACAAGGTACAAACAAACAGAAACAAGGTACAAACACAAACAAGGTGCAAACACAAACAAGGTACAAACACAAACAAGGTAAAAACACACAAACACAAACAAGGTACAAACACACAGAAACAAGGTACAAACAAACACAAACAAGGTACAAACACAAACAAGGTACAAACACAATGTACAAACAAACACAAACAAGGTAAAAACACAAACAAGGTACAAACACAATGTACAAACACACACAAACAAGGTACAAACAAGGTACACTCAAACATGGTACAAACAAGCACAGAAACAAGGTACAAAGACAAACAAGGTACAAACACACATAAACAAGGTACAAACACAAACAAGGCACAAACACAGAAACAAGGTACAAACACACACAAACAAACAAGGTACAAACACAAACAAGGTACAAACACAGAAACAAGGTACAAACATACGCAAAAAAGGTACAAACAAACAAGGTACAAACACAAACAAGGTACAAACACACACAAACAAGGTACAAACACACAGAAACAAGGTACAAACACACAAACAATGTACAAACAAACACAAACATGGTACAAACACAGAAACAAGGTACAAACATACACAAACAAGGTACAAACAAACACAAACAATGTACAAACACAAACAAACAAGGTACAAACACACAGAAACAAGGTACAAACACACAGAAACAAGGTACAAACACACAGAAACAAGGTACAAACAAACACAAACATGGTACAAACACAAACAAGGTACAAACACACAGAAACAAGGTACAAACACACAGAAACAAGGTACAAACAAGCACAAACATGGTACAAACACAAACAAGGTACAAACACACACAAACAAGGTATAAACACACACATACAAGGTACAAACACAAACAAGGTACAAACACACACAAACAAGGTATAAACACACACAAACAAGGTACAAACACAAACAAAGTACAAACACACAGAAACAAGGTACAAACACACATAAACAAGGTACAAACATAAACGAGGTACAAACACACACAAACAAGGTACAAACATACACAAACAAGGTACAAACACACAGAAACAAGGTACAAACACACACAAAGAAGGTACAAACACACAAACAAGGTACAGACACACAGAAACAAGGTACAAACACACACAAACAAGGTACAAACACACACAAACAAGGTACAAACACACACAGACAAGGTACAAACTCACACAAACAAGGTACAAACACACACAAACAAGGTACAAACACAAACAAGGTACAAACACACACAAGGTATAACACACACACAAGGTACAAACACACACAAACAAGGTACAAACTCACACAAACAAGGTACAAACACACACAAACAAGGTACAAACACACACAAACAAGGTACAAACACACACAAACAAGGTACAAACTCACACAAACAAGGTACAAACACACACAAACAAGGTACAAACACACAAACAAGGTACAAACTCACACAAACAAGGTACAAAGACACACAAACAAACACACACAAACAACATACACACAAACAAGGTACAAACACACAAACAAGGTACAGACACACACAAACAAGGTACAAACTCTCACAAACAAGGTACCAACACAAACAACATACAAACTCATACAAACAAGGTACAAATACACACAAACAACATACAAACACACACACAAGATACAAACACACAACATACAAACACACAAACAACATACAAACACACACAAACAACATACAAACACACACACACACACAAGATACAAACACACACAAGATACAAACACACACAAACAACATACAAAGAACAACAACTAGGTCTGGACTCAGCTACTCCTCACATACACAAGCAAGATACAAACACACACAAACAACATACAAACACACAACAACTAAGTCTGGACTCTGCTGCTCCCCACACACACAAACAAGGTACAAACACACAAAAACAAGGTACACACAAGATACAAACACACACAAACAACATACAAACACACAAACAAGGTACAAACACACACAAACAACATACAAACACAAACAAGGTACAAACACACACAAACAACATACAAACACACAACAACTAGGTCTGGACTCCCAACATTTCGCTGCCACCAATATTCATCCTCAGAATTGAAAATGAAAAATGAAGGAAAACGTGGAGATGAGCCTTTATTCGGCACGTCACTCATTACTAAGTCATGTCGAATTATCATAATTATTTCTGTGTGTGAGAGAGAGAGACAGAGAGAGAGAGAGCAGTGAACCTCCCTTGTTATAGTTATTCGTGAAAGTATGTTTAGAGGAAGCTTCTACGTCAACCCTGAGGCTGAAGAAATGGTGCCTGACAGCCCTGAGGCTGAAGAAATGGTGCCTGACAGCCCTGAGGCTGAAGAAATGGTGCCTGACAGCCCTGAGGCTGAAGAAATGGTGCCTGACAGCCCTGAGGCTGAAGAAATGGTGCCTGACAGCCCTGAGGCTGAAGAAATGGTGCCTGACAGCCCTGAGGCTGAAGAAATGGTGCCTGACAGCCCTGAGGCTGAAGAAATGGTGCCTGACAGCCCTGAGGCTGAAGAAATGGTTCCTGACAGCCCTGAGACTGAAGAAATGGTTCCTGACTGCCTTGAGACTGAAGAAATGGTTCCTGACAGCCTTGAGACTGAAGAAATGGTTCCTGACAGCCTTGAGACTGAAGAAATGGTTCCTGACAGCCCTGAGACTGAAGAAATGGTTCCTGACAGCTCTGAGACTGAAGAAATGGTGTGTGTGTGTGTGTGTGTGTGTGTGTGTGTGTTTGTATGTGTGTGTATGTGTATGTGTGTGTGTGTGTGTGTGTATGTGTATGTGTGTGTATGTGTGTGTGTGTGTATGTGTGTGTGTGTGTGTGTATGTGTATGTGTGTGTGTGTGTGTGTGTTTGTATGTGTGTGTGTGTGTGTGTGTGTGTGTGTGTGTGTGTGCGTGCGTATGTGTGTGTGTGTGTGTGTGTATGTTTGTGTGTATGTGTGTGTGTGTGTGTGTGTGTACTCACCTATTTGTGGTTGCAGGGGTCGAGTCATAGCTCCTGGCCCCGCCTCTTCACTGATTGCTACTAGGTCCTCTCCCTGCTCCATGAGCTTTATCATACCTCGCCTTAAAACTATGTATGGTTCCTGCCTCCACTACTTCACTTTCTAGGCTATTCCACGGCTTGACTGCTCTATGACTGAAGAAATACTTTCTAACATCCCTTTGATTCATCTGAGTCTTCAACTTCCAATTGTGACCTCTTGTGTCTGTGTCCCATCTCTGGAACATCCTGTCTTTGTCCACCTTATCTATTCCGCGCAGTATTTTATATGTCGTTATCATGTCTCCCCTGACCCTCCTGGCCTCCAGTGTCGTCAGGCCGATTTCCCTCAACCTTTCTTCGTAGGACAATCTCCGTAGCTCTGGGACTAATCTTGTTGCAAACCTTTGCACTTTCTCTAATTTCTTGACGTGCTTGACTAGGTGTGGATTCCAAACTGGTGCTGCATACTCCAGTATGGGCCTGACGTAAATGGTATACAGAGTCTTGAACGACTCCTTACTGAGGTATCTGAACGCTATCCGTAGGTTTGCCAGGCGCCCGTATGCTGCAGCAGTTATCTGATTGATGTGCACCTCAGGAGATATGCTCGGTGTTATACTCATCCCCAGATCTTTTTCCTTGAGTGAGGTTTGCAGACTTTGGCCATCTAAACTATATTGTGTCTGCGGTCTTCTTTTCCATTCCCCAATCTTCATGACTTTGCATTTGGCGGGGTTAAACTCAAGGAGCCAGTTGCTGGACCAGGCTTGTAGCCTGTCCAGATCTCTTTGTAGTCCTGCCTGATCCTCATCCGATTTGAAGCATAGCAGCTTCTTCACCTCCTCCTTGGTTATATGTACCTCTCTTCTCTGATTTCCTGGAGTCCTACTGGTTTCCACTGTAAATTCTTCTTTAAACCTTGTGTTGAGCTCCTGACATACCTCCCGGTCGTTTCTTGTGAATTCCCCATCACCCTTCCTCAGTCTGATTACCTGGTCCTTGACTGTTGTTTTCCTTTTGATGTGGCTGTACAACAGCTTCGGGTCAGTCTTGACTTTCGATGCTATGTCATTTTCGTATTGCCGCTGAGCCTCCCTTCTTATCTGTGCATATTCGTTTCTGGCTCTTCGGCTAATCTCTTTATTTTCCTGAGTTCTCTGTCTTCTGTACCTTTTCCATTCTCTAGTACACCTAGTTTTTGCCTCCCTACACCTTTGGGTGAACCAAGGACTCGTTCTGTTCTTCCCATTATTTCTGTTTCCCTTGGGAACAAACCTCTCCTGTGCCTCCTTGCATTATGTTGCCACATAGTCCATCATTTCTTGTACTGGTTTTCCTGTCAGTTCCCTCTCCCACTGAATGTCTTGAAAGAAGTTCCTCAAGCCTGAGTAGTTCCCCCTTTTGTAGTTTGGTTTTTCCCACCCTATTCCTGCTGCTCTCTCCACTTGGAGCTCAACTATGTAGTCGAAGCACAGAACCACATGATCACTAGCTCCCAGGGGCCTTTCATACATGATATCCTCGATGTCAGAACTACTTAAGGTGAATACAAGGTCCAGTCTTGCTGGTTCATCCTCTTCTCTCTCTCTGGTAGTGTCTTTAACATGTTGATGCATGAGGTTTTCCAGTACCACATCCATCATCTTGGCTCTCCATGTTTCGGGACCCCCATGGGGCTCCATGTTTTCCCAGTCAATCTCCTTGTGATTGAAATCACCCATAACTAGTAACTTTGCTCCCCCCATGTGTGCTCTCCTGGCCACCTCGGCTAGTGTGTCGGCCATTGCTCTGTTGCTCTCATCGTATTCTTCTCTTGGCCTCCTGCAGTTCTGTGGTGGGTTGTACATTACTGCAATTATCACCTTATGTCCCTCAGACTGGATTGTTCCTACTAAGTAGTCCCTTTCGCCCGTGCCATCCATTCCTTCCATTTTCTCAAACCCCCACTGGTTTTTAATGAGCAGTGCAACTCCTCCCCCTCTCCACCCTCTGTCTTTCCTGAGGATTTGATATCCGGATGGAAAGATTGAATCTGTTATTATTCTGGTGAGTTTTGTTTCTGTGAGTGCTATTATGTCTGGGGATGTCTCCTTGATTCTTTCGTGCGACTCCTCATACTTATTTGTTATTCCATCTGCATTTGTATACCACACCTTCAACTTCTTTTCTAAGATTGTGGTCTGGGATGTGCATTGGGGTTGGGGAAGTGAGAGACCTGATAAGGAACTATGGGTGGTTGCTGTGGGGGTGGAGTTTGTAATGCAGTGGGTGGGGGCATTGGATGTGGCATGGGTGTTTTGGTTTAGAGTGTTTGGTTGCACTGGGGTTGACCTGGTTGGGAGGCTTCTATAGGAAGTTGTGAGGGAGGCTGTATTTGATCTTCCTGTGTCTGGGACCTCCTGTCTGCCTTCTCCATCCCCTCTCTTTCCTCCTTTCGCCTTTGTACCATCTCCCTCTGTTTCTGCCTTTCTGCTTGTGTTCTGTCGTGGTCGAGATACACCTTCCTGTATGCCGGCATGTCCCTTATATGTGCTTTCTCCTGCAGGATCCTATTCCGAGTCGATTCTGCCTTGAAGGTCACTTTCACTGGCCGGGTTCTTTATTTTACAAACCCCCCTATTCTCCGAAAATTTTCCAGCTGGGTCACGTCTTCTCCTATTGCTTTCATGATGCTTTCAATTGCTTTTTTTTTCCCTTGTTTTCTGGCTTCATATGTTTCCCCTTCAACTTCCTGGAGCCCATACACAAAGACTGGCCTCACCCTTTCATTCTCCCACTGCATATCCCTGTGTATCCCCTCATTCAATTTGATTTCCTCCATTGCAGCTTTCCTTTCTTCAGTTTCACTAGCTAATGTACTTGGGCTCAGTGGCCTGTCATTTTCCCTTCTCGGTTTTCCCTGGGCTCTGCTGTGGTCTGTTAGGGCCTCTACATATAGCTTAGCTCTTTCATTTACTACAGTCTCCACTG